>NC_092777.1:57398043-57476470 GCF_047496795.1 Chiloscyllium punctatum
ACGTTTATTTCCATTCAAATTAGTTCCCAGCGTAAATGTATCTGAGAAAAGGTCAGTATTAATTGAGTCTGATGAAGGTCAATGACCCCCTCTCTCTTCCCACCATGAATCCCTCCCCACCCCCATCCCTAACCTCCCTATGTTTCATTTCTCTGCCGTTTGTACACAGCCAATGTTAGTAATATCAGGTGAGCTTCCTATGTATAGGGTTAATTACCTTGATGGTTGAAGACAACATTGATTTGACCAATATAAATCTCTGATTGTAAGCTGATCACTGTCACAGAGCAGTCTATTCAGTCCATCGTATCTCCACTGATCTCACAGCGATATTTTGAAGAGAGTAGGTTGGTTTTCCGTGGTGTCTTGGATCGATTTCTGTCTGTCAAACGAAATCGTAAAAACACATTAACCAGTTGTGATCACATTGCTGCTTTTGGGATCTTGCTATGCTCAATTTGGCTGTTGGAATTTTCTCTGTGACAACAGAGACTATGGCTGTGAGGCACATGGGGATGGCTTGAGGTTATAAAAGGCACTATATAAATGCAAGTCTCTCTGTTTTGTAGAACTGAACTGTAAATGGTGATGTCTGCTAGAATATTAAGTACCTGTACTGAGCTCTGTACATGACTCTGCATCTGAGTTTCTTGTGTCAATATTAAATGCAACAATCTTTTGCCCGACTGTGGATTGGTCTGTGCAAGCTGACCAAATACTGGACAAGGGCAGTTTGAGATGCCCCTGATTCTCTGCTCTTAGCACCTTAGTGAAGTTCAACACAGGTTTACAAGGATGATACCTGGATTTCAGGGGTTAAGTTATGAGGAGAGATTAGACAAATTAGTCCTTTATTCTCTACAATTTAGAAAGCTAAGGGGGTAATCGCATTAAAGCTTTCAGGATATTAACAGGGAAAGACCAGTTAGATTAAGATAAAGTGTTTCCACTAGTCAGAGATTCTAGAACCGGGCTGTAGTCTGACAATGGAGAAAGTGAGGACTGCAGATGCTGGAGATCAGAGCTTAAAAATGTGTTGCTGGAAAAGCGCAGCAGGTCAGGCAGCATCCAAGGAGAAGGAGAATCGACGTTTCGGGCAAAAGCCCTTCTTCAGGAAGAAGTAGTCTGACAATGAGGGCCAGGACATTCAGGAGAGATGTTAGAAAGAACTTCTACATGCAAAAAGTAATGGAGGTTTGGAACTCTCCTCAAACAGCAGTCAATGCTCATTCAATTATTAAACTTAAATCTGAGACTTTTTTTTATCAAGCAGGGTATCAAAGGATTTAGGTCCAAGGTGGATACATGATTGAATTGAATGGCAGAGCAGGCTTGAGGGGATGAATGGCCTACTCTTGTTCCTTTGTTACTATCTCTATCACCGTGCTGTTTTCCCCACAGCTTCCTTTACCTTTTAACGTAAGGATAGAAAAGGCATTGCTGACCCTGTAAAGATGTAGCATCGGACAAATGATACCTTTAGCTGGAATCTTTCACTTGGCATAGATCTTTTGAAATATTTTGGAACAAGGAGATGTAAATGGTAAACAGCAGAACCACTACCAGCACCTTCTCCCTGAGCTAACCAGGATGATGGTTATAGTATGAAGTTGTTGAAGGATATGAAGCTGGGAAGCAATGAATGTTTCCAACGAGAGTGAGTGCAGAAAGTCTCTGGTTTAAACTTCGCAAACTTACACTTCATTTTATTTTATTGGAAAAAAAATAAACGATTCAAAGTTCAGAGAAATGATTGGTATTCTATAAAGCTAAGGAGACCCGCAGTGTTGAATGTTTAACTGTTTTTGAAGAAATAGGTTTTCTTTGAGAGTTCATTAAATGAGCATTACTCACTTGAATATTTATTAACTGTCTCCTGTGAGGAATATTATCAGCTGAGATTTAATTTGTGTGTCTGATAGAGTGCCAGTTTTTCATTTCTTTTTAATTTAGACGTTAAGTGTTTCATCACTTATCAGTTATCAGTTAAACAGCCCTGAGCTAGAAGCAGAGAAAGAGGTTTACGTGACATTCATTATCAGCATGTGGTGAGTTCTTAGTCATCGTAAACTCATAGCTCAGTCACACTGAAATATTGAACATAAAAAGTTTTCAGCACAGAAGAAGGCCACTTGGCCCATCTTGTCTGCACTGACCGAAACATGAGTTCCCTCACCAATCCCCTCGCCTAATTCCCCGCTGCTGATCGGTCTGTAGCCCTGTGCATTCAAATGCAGCTCCAGGCACTTTTATGATCAGTTGAGGGTTTCTGTCCCCACATCTCTTTTTCAGCAGAGAGTTTCAGGCACTTGTCAACTTCTGGGTGAAAATAACCTTCCTCATCTCCCCTCTCTGTGTATGAACAGATGGTCAGGGACGAACAGACCCTTTGACCCTGCTCCACCATTCAAAAAGACTTGAATCATTGAATCTGATTCTCTGTCCACTGAAGCTGCTAGACCTGCTGCGTTTCTCTCTAAATTTGATTTAGATTTCCAGCATTAACATTCTATAGACTTTCAGAGTCTTCGCGGTACTCCTGCTGTCTGGCATATTTCTGTCCAATGCATGCTTTATACAAAAATCTTACTGTGTAACTCCATCCAAGATGTACATAACTGTTGTTATCATTATTTTTACTCAGCTGATCTTTCTTTAATCCTGCAATGAATAAAATGCATTTCTTTAAAATTGAGAAATGTGGACTGGCAGCTGTTTATTTAAATCAAAAAAATGTAAAGGCAAAAAATGGATTAAGGAAGAGGTGGCTTGATGACACAAGCTGGAAATTTAAAGACAAATTAATTAAGGAATGTAGGAATTTGCTGAGAGATTGATCAAAAACAGAAATGGTCAAAGAGTGAAAATATGTGGGGGATGGAGAATAACAGAACTTTGGGGGAAAAGAGTAATTTAGAATTTCCCAGAGCAAGGATTGAATTCTGTTTTAACATGGTGTCTGTTGAGGTGAGAAAATGCAGCAACTAATTTGCAAAAGTCTGACAGGAATGAGATGGGGGTACAGGGCATTTGTTTTAGTTTCTGCGTAAGTGCTAGTTGGATCATGGTGAGCAAATGGTTCATTGGCAAACACCATGGGAATTAAGGGGGAAACTGACCATCATGTGGATGAATAAAAGATCAGAGAGGCTGTGATAAGACAGAGGCTGAAGGAAAGGATAAAGTAATCTATTCTGGACATTATGTTCAGCATAGAGAGAAGTTGGAAAAGCCCCTTATGTTATGGGAATTGTATTTCAGCTTCAGGTGAACCTGTTTATTGTCGATTTTAGAGTGGCTGGGTGGACAGAGGGGCAGGAGGTGATTGAATGTGTTCATATCCAAACCCATTAATTGTTAAACAGTCTGCTTGATATCAATGCTTATTCAGTGCTCCCTGCAATATATAGGAGCTATTCGCTTTTAAGAGCGTGCTGCATCAAATTAATGAAAGCTGTATTTAGCACACTGAATGTTGTGGATAGTTCAGAGTCTGCCCTAGCTGTAAATCCATCCAGATGTACAAAAAGGGCAGGGATATTAGCTCCATTCAATTCATCCGACTATCTTGATATGGTATAGCTTACAACCTTGCTGTTAACCATCTCTGTGCCCCTTTCACCTTTCAGTTACCCTTCTTGGAGAGACTCACAGTAGCAGTGAGCAAATTTAGGAGGAAAACTGTTGGTGACCCCTCTCCAATCCCCAGGCCATCAAATGACCTCCAGCAGTCTTCTCTGTTGACCCTTAATGCTAGCTTTCATTGGGCCATGTTCCTGAGACCATAAAACCAAATGATATGGCAGCAGAATTAGGCCATTCAATTGATCACATCTGTACCACCATTGGATCGTGGCTGATATATTTCTCAACCCCATTCTTCTCCCTTCTCCTCATAACCCTTGATCCCCTTACTAATAAAGAACAATCTATCTCTGTCTTTGATATACTCAATGACCTGGCCTCCAAAGCCCTCTGCAGCAATGAGTTTCACAGATGCATCACCCTCTGGCTGAAGAAATTTCTCCTCCTCTCAGTTCTAAAAGGTCATCTCTTCACTCTGAGGCTATCCCCCTCAGGTCCTAGTCTCTCCCACTAATGGAAACATTTCCTCCATGTCCACTCTATCCAGGCCTCTCAGTATCCTGTAAGTTTCAATGAGATGCCCCCCCCCTCCCATCCTTCTAGACTATATCGAGTACAGACAACAAGTCCTTACTTGCTCCTCATATGACAAGCCTGTTGCCCTCAGGGTCATTCTTGTAACCCCCTCCAAGGCCAGCACATCCTTCCTTAGATCAGTATTCCAAAGCTGCTCACAGTATTCTAAATGAGGTCTCACCAGGGCCTTATACAATCTTAGCAGTACATCCCAGCTCTTGTATACTTGCCATCTTGAAATGAATTCTGACGTTTCAGTTGCCTTCCTAACTGCCAAGTGAACCTGCACATTAAGAGGATCCTGAACTAGGACCCCTAAGTCCCTTTGTGTTTCAGATTTCCCGAGCCTTTTATGCTTTCCACTCCCAGCAACTCATTCATATGTTTCTAAATCCTCCTCAACCCACTGAGCTCAAGGCACCTCACTGTCTGGAGTGATTCCTAATCCATTTATTAGTTTTAGTGACCTCTGTTGTATCTTCTCCAGGAGGTCACTGTGTATGCAGGAGCTCCAAGCCACGTCAGCCAAAAGTCTAGAGGAGAGTGACATTCTACAGGAATATAGTTTCCTTCATTCTCCATTGAAAATTTGCCCTTGTGGGGCAATCTAAAATGTGAGGGCATAGTTTAGGATAAGGGGTAGCAGATTTAAAACAGGGCTAAGAATGAATCCCTTCCCTCAAAGGTTTATGGTTCTGTGCGATTCACTACCCCAGAGTGTGGTGGATGGTGGGACACTAAATAAACCTAAAGGCAACATAGATGGTCAGTCTTTTAATTAGTAATTGGTTGGAGGATTAAGGGTAGTGGATTTGAGGCTGAAATGAGATCAGCTATGATCATTTTGAAAGGTGGAGCAGTTTCAAGCAGCTGAATAGCCTACTCCTGCTCCGAGCTCTTATGTCGTCCTGGTTACATGACCGAGAGACAAGTGAAGAACTGAAACAAGAGAGATCCATTATTATCAGAATGTTGCTATTTAACCTTCTAAGAGTGGAAACAATGAATGGAACATAAATTGCTGTCAAACTAACTGGTGTTCTCTTTAATGTATGCACAAATGTCACAGTAAGTTCAGGGGAAAACAGATGCATGACTAAATGTGGAAATTGTGTTGTTGTCATCAAAGATCCCATTGGCTTCACAAAAGCAGCATCTTGCTACTTGGCTCCTTTTTAACAGGGCTCAAAAAGTCTATTTTATTGGTACAGAAGACTACATTTTGGTTTTCAGGGACTTGTTTCTTAATCTTACCACCTCCTTCATTCAGCGAACTCCTGTGGCTTTAATTTAGATACTCCCATGTTTGAAAGTCAGGTGAGGTGCAGTTGTTTTTCATCTCCTTCCGTCTGTCTTTCATTCTCTCTTCTACCCTGTCCCAGCTCCTCCCCCTGCCTTGTCGCCACAATCCCACCAGGCCACCAACCTCACTCCTGGATCTTGCATCCCAGCCTTACTCGTCCCTGGTCGAAAAGCCACATTTGCTGTTCTTGCCCGCACCTCCTCTGACACACTCTTTGCTCCTCCAACCCCTGGTTGGATCTCTCCCACGTTACTCTCAGCCTCTGGGTTCCTATCCAATGACTTTGCTACTATGCCATCATCTTCTCCATGGTATGCCAACTACTTCAGTGTTAGTTACTGCCACTCAACCTTACTAGCATTGAATGTTAGCTTAGTATTGCACATCTGGATTCTAATTCATTTTGTTTTAATTGTTGGAAATTTCAAAAGCAAACTTTAACCTTTGCCTGTTTATGGATTCCCCATAATCCAATGTTTCATTCTCTCTTATTTATCTGTCTCAGAAAGTGGTTTAACATTCATGCATTCTCACTTCTAGCTCCTTATTCAGTCCTTGAACTGTTTATTTGACAATGGTTCAGTTGTTTGTTCTATTCCCACTTGCCCTACTGTTCCTATCACACACTTCTAGCAATTTGCAGTGCCATATATCACTGGGATTAAACAAAGAAGGATAGGCTGAATGGATAAATTCCCAAGACCTGATCATGTGACCTCTGTGGGAAGCTACGGATATGATTGCTGAGACATTTGTATCATTGATAGCTGCTGGTGAGGTACCAGAAGACTAGGGGTTGGCTATCGTGGTGTCATTATTGAAGAAAGGTGGTAAGGAAAAGCCAGGGAACTATATAGACCAGTGAGCCTGATGTCTGTGGTGGGTAAATTGTTGGAGAAAAGTCTGAGGGACAGGAGTTACATGTATTTGGAAAGACAAGGACTGATTAGGGATAGTCAACATGGCTCTGTGCATGGGAAATAGTGTCTCTCGAACTTGATTGAGATTTTTTGAAGAAGTAACAAAGAGGATTGTTGGGGGCAGAGCAGTGGACTTGATCTATTTGGACTTCAGTAAGGTGTTCGACAAGGTTCCTCACGGTAGACTGGTTAGCAAGGTTAGATTACATGGAATACAGGGAGAATTAGCCATTTTGGTACAGAACTGGCTTATAGGTAGGAGACAGAGGGTGTTAGTGGAGGGTTTCAGATTGGAGGCCTGTGTCTAGCAGTGCACCACAAGGATTGGTGCTGGGTCCTCTGCTTTTCATCATTTATATACATGATTTGGAAGTGAACATAGCAGGTATGGTTAGTTAGTTTGCAGAGGACACCAAAATTGGAGGTGTAATGGACAGTGAAGAAGGTTACCTCAGGCTACAACGGGACCTTGATCAGATATACCCATGGGCTTGAGGAGTGGCAGATGGAGTTTAATTTAGATAACTGTGAGATGATGCATTTTGGAAAAGCAAATCAGGGCGGGTCTTATACACTTAATGGTAAGGTCCTAGAGAGTGTTGCTAAACAAAGAGACCTTGGAGTGCAGGTTCATTGTCCCTTGAAAGTAGAGTCTCGGGTAGATAGGATAGTGAAGAAGGCATTCAGTATGCATTCAGTACACTTGCCTTTTTTTGGTCAATGCATTAAGTATAGGAGTTGGGATAAAGTTAAAAATCACACAACACCAGGTTATAGGAGAAAGTGAGGACTGCAGATGCTGGAGATCAGAGCTGAAAATGTGTTGCTGGAAAAGCGCAGCAGGTCAGGCAGCATCCAAGGAGCAGGAGAATCGACATTTCGGACATTTCAGGAACTGAAGAAGGGCTCATGCCCGAAACGTCGATTCTCCTGCTCCTTGGATGCTGCCTGACCTGCTGCGCTTTTCCAGCAACACATTTTCAACACCAGGTTATAATCCAACATGTTTAATTGGAAGCTCTAGCTTACACAATTGTAAGACACAGAATTTTACAGTGCAAAAGTTTACAGTGTGATATAACTGAAATTATACATTGAAAAATACTTTGATTGTTTGAGTCTTTCATTTGTTCGAATACCATGATGGTTTCACTTCTTTCATGTGTAAATCACAAAACTTTTTTTTAAAAGTTGCATTCTCAGGTTAACTATAACAATTGGTGTTAGCTAGACAATATGTTGAAGGTGTGAGCCCCCGTGTTCTCTGTCTGTGCCATAATGCTTAGACTGATTCTAATCTCAAAAAGTGAGATAACAGTCTTACATGAATTGATACAGTTTTTGAGCAAAGTACAATGTAACTCTGCAAGTACAAGTTCAACCCACAAACGCATATATATCTGTGCACTTGTGAGAGAGAGTGTATGTGTGTGTGTACAGTGTCTGAAGTCTGAGAGGATGCATCTGTGAGTGTGGGAGTGTGCGTGTCTGTAAGGGTGTGTGCGTGTATCTGTGTGCATGTGTGTGTGGGTGTGTCTGTGTGTGTGTATAGTGCAATGGTGGTCACCTGTAGTGTGACGTGAACCCAAGGTCCAGGTTGAGGCCCTCCCTATGGGTACCAAACTTAGCATTCAGCCTCTGCTGCCTGTCCCGAAGTCCGCCTTGGAGGATGGTCACCCGAAGGTCCGAGGTCGAATGTTTTCTCCAACTGGGTGGGAACCCTCCTGTCTGGTGATTGTTGTGCAGTGCCCATTCATCCGTTGCTGTAGCCTTTGCTCGGTTTCCCCAATGTACCATGCCTCAGGGCATCCTTACCTGCAACGTATAAGATAGACAACATTGACTGAGGCACATGAGTACCTGCCACAATGTCATATTGTGGCTGTAGAGGACATTGATTAGGCCACTATTGGAATACTGCATTCAGTTCTGGTCTCTCTGCTATAGGAAAGATGTTGTGAAACTTGAAAGGGTTCAGAAAAGATTTAAAAGGATGTTCCAGGGTTGGCGAGTTTGATGTATAGGGAGAGGCTGAATAGACTGGGGCTGTTTTCCCTGGAGTATTGGAAGCTGAGGGGTGACCTTTATAGAGGTTTATAAAATTAAGAGGGGCATAGAAAGGGTAAATAGACAAGGTCTTTTCCCCAGGGTGGGGGAGTGCAAAAATAGAGGGAATTGGTTTAGGGTGAGAAGGAAAAGATTTGAAAGAGATCTAAGGGGCAACTTTTTCACACAGAGGGTGGTGTGTGTATGGAATGAGCTGCCAGAGGAAGTGGTGGAGGCTGGTACAATTGCAACATTTAAAAGGCATCTGGATGGGTATATGCATAGGAAGGGTTTGGAGGGATATGGTCCACATGCTGGCAAATGTGACTAGATTTATTTAGGATATCTGGTTGGCATGAACCCAACGGTCTGTTTATGTGCTGGACAGCTCTATGACTCTAATTGCTGTCTGTTAATTGGTTGCAGAAATTCCTGGGCTGACACCTTGGGAGCTGAAAAGTTGGGACTTTTTTCTAATGTGATCAAAACTGAGGTTTTTGTTTTGTATTGGGTGAGATCATTTAGAATCTGTGGGTACCAATGTAAAAACATAAGGTTAAAGCAATTAGTAATCAATTATCCTTTTGAGTTTTAAGTACAAAGCTGTACAAGTCTAATCTGAGAATTTTCTAGTGGCTATTATATAGCTAACAGTGATCCATCAATAAAGGTACTTAAATAGTTGATGTTGAGAAAATTGCCTGTATGAATGGTATTTTGAAGAAAAAAGCTTGATTGGACTTTATCATTTGGTAATGGCGTCACTAAATTGCACTCTGATGTGAAATGCTTGAGGTGATGATCAGTTTAAATGAGCATTGAGTCGAGTATTTATCTCCTATTATCAAAGGATAATGAAGCATTTGTAGACGCCCCTCAGCCAGAAATGTTTAAAATGGTTTTGCATCTGTGCTAATTTATAAAAGAGCAAGGACATATTATTTTAGTAATCACCAGACCCATCTTCATGCATGAGTACACCCTTCAGAATCTGGATTGGGTTTCAAACTACCAGAGGGGGGGAAAAAAAATTGTCTTGTTGCTTCTGACTGAAATACATAGGGAATTGATCTAATTCAGATTATGATATAATACGCAAGATGGTCATTAAGCTCTGTGCTGACTCTTTAGAAGGACTGGAAACAGTTAGTCCCATTATTCTCCCCTTTCCCTTGCAAAGTTTATCCTTTCAAATAGTTAGACCATAAGAAATAGAAATGGAAGTAAGGCCATTCGGCCCATCGAGTCTACTCCACCATTCAATCATGGCCGATGAGCATTTCAACTCCACTTACCCACACTCTCCCTGTATCCCTTAATTCCTTGCGAGATTAAGAATTTATCAATCTCTGCCTTGAAGATATTTAGCGTCCTGGCCTCCACTGCGCTCTGTGGCAGTAAATTCCACAGGCCCACCATTCTCAGGGTGAAGAAATGTCTCCTCATTTCCATTCTAAATTGACCCCTTCTAAGGTTGTGCCCACGAGTCCTACTATCCCCGCCTGATGGAAACAATTTTCCACGCCATGCATTATCTTGTACGTTTCTATTAGATCTCCCCTCGACCTCCTAAACTCTGATGAATACAATCCCAGGATCCTCAGCTGTTCATCATATATTGGACCTACCATTCCAGGGATCATCCATGTGAATCTCCACTGGACACGCTGCAGTGCCAGTATGTCCTCCCTGAGGTATGGGGCCCAAAACTGGACACAGTATCCTAAATGGGGTCTAACCAGAGCTTTATAAAGTCTTAGTAGCACCTCACTATTTTTACCTTCCAACCCTCTTGAGATAAATGACAACATTACATTTGTCTTCTTAACCACAGACTCAATCTACAAGTTAACCTTTAGAGAATCCTGGACTAGCACTCCCAGATCCCTTTGTACTTTGGCTTTAGGAATTTTCTTACCGTTCAGAAAATAGTCCATACCTGTGCTCGTTTTTCCAAAGTGCAAGACATCGCATTTGCAAGTTATGCATTATCATTTTTGAAAGTTACTCCACAAGCCTGCGCCACTATTTCGAGCAGCACCTTCACGATTGCCATAATTCACTGCATGAGAAGTGTATTCTCATCTTCCCCCTCTCCTCCAGGATATCTAAAAACCCTTCGGTTACTGGTGACCCTGTCAATGCAAACAGTTTCTTCTGAGCTATTCTGATTAGAACCACAGGTCATTTTGAATGACTCAATAAACCTTTCCCTCCAGCTTCACAGCTCCCAGCTTCTCCAATCCCTCTGAGTATGTGAGGAACCCCTGCCCCTGGTGTCAGTCCAGGAAATCTCCTCTGCATGTACTGCAGTGCCTCGTATATTGTGAAACGTGCCCTCAGATTGGAGAGGATGATCTTTGGGACTGGCCTCACTATGAAGCAGCTGTGAGAGTTGGACAATGGGGCAGGTGGTCATGCTTTATCTTGTTCAGTTTCTCTGTTATGGTTTTGTCTTTTATGGACTGGAGTGTAAAAACTGCACAGAACAAAAAAGTTCCCCCCCGAGTTGCTTCCACTGACACCCTCATGCCTACTGTGGACTGTAGCCCTACACCATGCTTCATCACTTGAAGAGGAACTTCTGGACGGTGCTCATCCTATCCTAAGATGGGTAGAAAGTACAAAATATTCAACTGCTCCCTCTTCCTGGACCTGTCTCCTTCCCCCTCAACAACTTTGGCTGACTGTCCTGCACAACCAGTGTGTTAGCCGCACTGAGCTATAACCACGAGATATAGGGACAGAAGTCAGTCATTCAGCCCATTGAATCTGCTGCACCACTCGATTAAATCGCGGCTGATCTGTTAATCCTGAACTCCCATTTTCCTGCTCTTTCCCCACTACCCATCACAAGGGACAAAGTATTTCACAAAGTGGTTGAACTAAAGGCAGACATGTCATGTGGACCTGATATCGGAAATTGAAAGATTCACTCCCTGGGCCTACCTCTCTAAGTTCATCTTCCCCAGGCCTTAATGTCTCTTTTGGCTCAGCTCCCCATGCCCCTAAACTCCCCAATATTTCAGAATTCTACCTAGAAACTCTGAAAAGATTCTGCCTATGTTCCTGAGTTTAAGACGGCACAATGACTCAGTGGTTAGCACTGCTACCTCACAGTGCCAGGGACCCGGGTTCGATTCCAACCTTGAGTGGTTGTCTATGTGGAGTTTGCACATTCTCCCCATGTCTGCGTGGGTTTCCTCCCACAATCTGGGTAGGATGCTCTTTGGAGAGTCAGTGTGGACTCAATGGGCCAAAAGGCCTGCGTCCACACTGTAGGGGCTGTATT
Source organism: Chiloscyllium punctatum (assembly GCF_047496795.1). Lineage (NCBI taxonomy): Eukaryota > Metazoa > Chordata > Chondrichthyes > Orectolobiformes > Hemiscylliidae > Chiloscyllium > Chiloscyllium punctatum. The sequence goes on from NC_092777.1 coordinate 57,409,766, forward strand.
ATTCTATGAAGAATGAGAAGTGATTTCATTGAAGCATTCGAGTTTCTTAAGGGTTTTGACGAGATACCAAGGTGGGGATAGAGCATGCTTCCTCGTGGTCATCAGTCATGTGGACACCCACAGGAAGAGTCCGAGAATAAAGGATATAGGAATATGACAAAGAGAAAGTTCTTCAAATTGCTGAGAGCCTTTTTGAATTCTCTAACCTAGAGAGTCGTGGATGTTTTGTCACTAAGGCTACAATCAGTGCCTTTTTGAACATTAAAAAATCAAAGGAACGGGGTTAATGCAGGAAAGTGGGATTGAGATCAGTAATTGGTCATGGTCTTGCTGACAAATGGAATGTGGTTCAGGCCAGTGTTTTGATTAATTGTCATCGTTTGCATGTTAGTGATTCCACTTATATAGGGAGTGTTCAACTGCTGGGAGGTAAGAGGAATCCTCTAAGCTTTTAATTGCCAAGACGATTGTGTGACACCAACCAAATCACATTAATACAAAGCAGCAAATTATAGTTCTTTCTTCCCCTCCACTTTCTCGCATAATCCTGTGTTAATGAGCTTGAGGAGATCCTGGGTGCTGCAGACTTCCTTTGTGCTCATTCTCATGTGAATTTAAAATGAAAATTTCCCAGTGGATCCCTGCAGTGAATTACAATGATCTGCTTTCCTCTGCTAACTTGTGATAGGATTCCTGGGGTGTTTTATCTGTTGTGTTTGTTTTTTGAAATAGTTTCAGGACATGTTGAAATGTTGTCTGTTTTGGCAGCAAGCTACAAATAATTGTGAATGTTTCTGGATATATCTTTGGGGAGATTCTGCTCCTGTGTTGTGTTCAGTTGCCTCTGAACTGATCTGAACTCTGAAATATTCTTCCTGAAGCTCTCAACTTCTTATCACACCAATCCCTATATAGTTCCATCCTTCTGAAGAGCGTCCCACCCAGACCCAGACCCCACCCTATCTCCTTAACCCTGCATTTCCCATGGCCAGTCCACCTGACCTGCACACCTTTGGACAGTGGGAGGAAACCAGAGCACCCAGAGGAAACCCACGCAGACACAGGGAGAGCATGCAAATTCCACACAGACAGTGGCCCGTGGCTGGAATAGAACCCATTCATCACTTTCTCCCCATCCCTCTCCTTAATTCCTACTTCTTTCCCAAACCTTTTGTTTATCTACCCTCATATTGCCTGATGTAGCTTGCTACAAATGATACTCCTGAGATGCTCTGAGAGATATATTTTATGAAGTCAGAGGCATCTTTTGTTTGGGGCATGAGGAGAAATTATTTTACTCCAGGTTGTGAATCTTTGGAATTCTCAACCGCAGAGGACTGTGGAAGCTCACTGAGAATGTTTAAGATGGAGATTGCTGGATTTCTGATTCCCAGTAATGTACAAAGTTATGGGGATGAGGTGACTCAATTGTAGTCGGGTAGTCTCAACAGCTGAATGGTTGTTAACATGTTCCTACAATGTCTTTGCTATCAAACACCCTGTGTGCCCTTGTGCAAGAGGCCATTCTTAGTGAACAAACCAGGATAGTAAATGCGCTGTATGTTCAAAGCTCAGGCAGCCTCCAGTGGAGAAGCTGTCAGCCAGAGGACACTGCCACTGACAGTGCAGCAGTCCCTCAGTGCGGCACATAGGGGGCCCAGCCTGGATCTTATACACTTGGCCTTCATTGTTCAGATCATTGAGCACAGGAATTGGGTCGACATGTTGCATCTGTACAAGACATTGGTGAGACCAATTTTCGAGTACTGCGTACAATTCTGGTCACCCTGCTGTAGGAAGGATGTTGTTAAACTTGAGATGGTACAGAAAAGATTTACAAGGATGTTACTGGGTCTGGAGAAGCTCGATAGGCTGGGGCTTTTTAAACTGAGTATAGGAGGTTAAAAGGTCAACTTTATAGAGGATTTTAAAATCATAAGGGGCATTGATAAGGTGAATAGCAAAATTCTTTTCTCTAGTGTTGGGGTGCTCAAAACTAGAGGACACAGGTTTAAGGTGAAAGGGGAATGATTTAAAAGAGGCAATATTTTCATTCAGACTGGTGTGTATGTAGCATGAACGACTAAAGGAAGTGGTAGATGAGGTCCAGTTGCAACATTTAAAAGACATTTGGACAGATACATAGACAGGAAAGGTTTAGAGGGATATGGGCCAAACTCAGGCACCCAAAGGAAACCCATGCAGACGTAGGGAGAACTCCACACAGGCAGTCACCCAAGGCTGTAATTTAGGAAATCTGGTTGGCATGGGTGAGATGGGCTGAAGGGCTGTTTCAGTGCAGCAAGGCTTGAAGCTTTCAGTGCTACCGCTGAGCCTTGGCTGGACAGGGGTGGAGGGAGGAGGAGGAGTGATAACGGGGATTGGGGAAAGAGTTAGAGCAGTGTTTATGAAGGAAGTATTCGGCCTCTGCTGGAGTTTAGAATCAGAACAGAGAAATAAATGAACAAAAGCAATTGCTGGAAATCTGAAAGCAGCAAAGTCTCAGTTGGATAGACGAATATCTAATGAGTTAGCGGAGGAGGCTTGTGCCCAGGGTTGTAACTCATTCAAGATGAACAGAATTTTGCAAAGGAGCAGCATTAGAACCAATGCAAACTAAAAGTGCAACCGCACACTGGGCAGGGGTGGAATAAATCCAGTGATCTGTAAATGGAGGCTGGTTAAATGCTAGGTGTGACATTGGCATGACACAATTTGGGGGCATCAAGAGAGAGAGTGGAAGAGAACAGGAATGTACAAGCTGGTGTGAATAGCTGAAGGGGTGTGTGCAATGGCATGCTGATACAACAGAACCATGCTCCAGTGACTCTGGAATTGGCAAAAGAAGTGGCATAGGCACCTCACCAGCCTGGTGCTCCTGCATGGTGCTGATAAGCCGTGTGCAGTCTGTGCTGGTTACTGATAAATGATTCTAATACTGTACCTTAATGTTAGAGTTATCAGCATGGTTTTTATTAGTGACACTGCCTTTATGAATGTTCAGTGAATCTCTATGTAGAATAATAACTTCTCATCGCTCAAACAAAGAGAATGAGAGTGGGGGGCTCGATTTGTAATTTTCCAGTCTGTGAATTCTGCTGCTTGTTTGCTGGCTAATGGAGCTGCTGATCGTGAAGCTCGAGTGTACTACACCCGACCTCCATTCCTGCTGTGCAGACACGCCACTTTGTCTGTTATCTTCAGGTCATAGATGTGAAAGGCAGCGATTGAACAGAACAGGGTGAGCAAGAACGCGCCCTGAAACAACTGCGGTTCGAGCGAGTCTGATAGCATTTGAGAGAGAACGGATTGATTAATATTGACGCTGAGGCCGGACACAGTGGGGGAGATGTGGTCATGGAGAAGGTGGTCGAGGAGGGGAAACTGAGCGGCCATATCAGCAGCTTGTATTTCTGTCACTGAGTGAACTCCTCCAAGGTGTTTCATAGAATAGTTACTGGATAGAAATTTACTCAAAGTCAATTGGGTCAGGCGATCAAAGTTTGTTGGTCAGTTTGTCAGTCTACCTTTGAGATTTTCTCATTAACTTATTGCTGTATCATAATATGTGATCTGATGTCTCAATGCCTCAGACTCCGTCTTGACACAGGCCACTTGAAGAATGACACTCTGCTGGAAATGCCCTGCTCTTTGTAACTATATACCTTAATGATCACCCAAGCACTGAAATACAGTGTATAGCTGTCTATATAAATGCAGTGATATATGTGTTTATGTCAATTCAGTCTGTATATAAATGCATTGGGTTTTTTTGTGAGCTGTAATAAATGTATGTTGGATTTTCCAATGCCACCTTACCAACATCCCATTTCTTGTGCCATGATGGATAAAATAAGGAATGCTGCCAGAGGTAAAGCCTACCTCAAAGTTAGATGGAGGATTAGGTTTAAGGAGGAGAATGAGGCAAAAAGGTTTATGGAAAGTCAATTCCAGAGCTTTTGGGCCCAGGCAGCTAATGATACAATGATGCAAATTCAAAATGCACAGGAGAGACAAATCTGGAGGAATTGTGTTCAGATCTTCAGGAATTCAAGAATCTCCAAGATGACTCTGGAGTCCTAGAGATGTACAGCACAGAAACAGACCCTTCAGTCCAACCTGTCCATGCCAACCAGATATCCTAACCTAATCTAATCCCATTTGCCAGCACCTGGCCCATATCCCTCCAAACCCTTCCTATTCATGTATCCATCCAGATGCCTTTTAAATGTTGCAATTGTACCAGCCTCCACCACTTCCTCTGGCAGCTCATTCCATACATGCATCATGCTCTGTGTGAAAAAGTTGTCCCTTAGATCTCTTTTAATTCTTTCCCCTCTCACCCTAAACTTATGCCTTCTCGTTCTGGACTCCCCCATCCCAGAGAAAATACCTTATCCATGCCCCTTGTGATCGTATAAACCTCTAAGGTCACCCCTCAGCCTCTGACACTCCAGGGAAAACAGCCCCAGCCTATTCAGCCTCTTCCTAACTCAAATGCTCCAACCCTAGCAAAACCCTTGTAAATCTTTTCTGAACCCTTTTGAGTTTCACAACAGATTGTATATGTTGAAAGCTACAATCAATTAGGTAACAAAGAATCTTCTCTTTCCCATTGGTGTGGGGTAGTTTAGGAGGATAGAGTGTGATGGTATGCAGCCAACTTTGAAGGTTATCAGGGCTAGAGGAGTTTGCAAAGACTGAGAGGTCAGAGACCAGGAGAGCAGGAATTTCAAATGGTTCTGATCAGTGTTCATGGTCCTTGACCTTTTTTATCTTCAAGCTTCCCCATTGGATGAGCAACTTGGTGTTATCAGTTCTGGTTAGTTGTATTGCTGGAGGGTTCATCACATGACTTCTCACACCAAGCCCCTTTGACCCCCATCCATTGGTCACCTGACTTGTCCAACCCACAATCCCCTATGCCAATCAAAGCCAACAGACAATACATTATTTGATTAGATGATTCTTGACTGACAAACAGCCTTTTATAACTCATAAGTTCAAATATTCTTTTTGAAAAGAAGACACTATTTCTTCCCTCCAGATCAGCTCAGTAGGCTTGGACCAATGGGGTGAGGAGTGGCAGATGGAGTTTAACTTAGGTAAATATGAGGTATTGCATTTTGGAAAGGGCAAGTCGAGGCAGGATTTACACACTTAATGGTAAGGTCTTGGGGAGTGTTGCTGAACAAAGAGACCTTGGAGTGCAGGTTGATAGTTCCTTGAAGATGGAGTCACAAGTAGACAGGATAGTGCAGAAGGCATTTAGTATGCCTGCCTTCATTGGTCAGTCTATTGAGTACAGGAGTTGGGAGGTCATGCTACAGCTGCAGAAGACATTGGTTTGGCCACTTTTGGAATATTGCATGCACTTCTGGTCTCCCTGCTATAGGAAAGATGTTGTGAAACTTGAAAGGATTCAGAAAAGATTTACAAGGATTTTGCCAGGGTTGGAGAGTTTGAGCTATAGGGAGGGGCTGAATAGACTGGGGCTATTTTCCTGAATTTTCGATGGCTGAGAGATGACTTTATCAAGGTTTATAAAGCCATGTGGAGCACGGACAGGATAAATAGACAAGGTCTTTTCCCCAGCATGGGGGCGTCCAGAACTAGAGGACATAAGTTTCAGGTGAGAGGGGAAAAATTTAAAGGGATCAAAGTGCCAACTTGTTCACACAGAGGGTGGTACGTGTATGGAATGAGCTGGCAGAGGAACTGGTGGAGGCTGGTACAATTGCAACTTTTAAAAGGCATCTGGATGAGTATATGGATAGAAAGAGTTCAGAGGGATATGGGCCAAGTGCTGGCAAATGGGACTTTAAGTTAGATATCTGGTCGGCATGGATGAGTTGGGCCAAAGGGTCTGTTTCTGTGCATCTCTATGACTAAGGGTTTGTGCCACAAAGTGACACCAACAGCATGGGTACAATTCCTGTTCTAGCTGAGGTTACCATGAAGGATCCTCCTTCTCAACATCTTCCCTTGCCTGAGGCATGGTGACTCACAGGCGAAACCAGCTCCAGTCCTGTCTCTCTCTCTTTTGAGAGAGGAGCCGCATAGAATCTTAGATCCCTACAGTGTGGAAGAAGGTCATTCATTCCATCGAGTCCACACTAATTCTTGAACAGTATCCCTCCCGGACCCATCCCCAATCACCCACTCTATCCCTGTAACCCTGCATTTCCCAAATCGTTTCAACCAAGCCTGCACATCCCTGGACACTATGGGCTATTTAGCATGGTCATTCCACCTAACCTGGACACACAGGGAGTACATGCAAACTCCACACAGACAGTTGCCTGAGGGTGGCACTGAACCTGGGTCCCTGGCACTGTGAGGCAGCAGTGCTAACCACTGAGCCACCATGCGGCTATGATCTGGTAAGACTTTTGCAGCTTTATCTTGTATAGTTAACTGGAATTCCTGGAGACTCCATGTCAGTCGTCGAGGGTTGGAGATCCTCTGGCAGTGCCTCGAGAGGTTGATTGCTCCTCCTGGTGCCGTTCTAACTTGAGAGGAAGCAGTGAGCTGTGGAAAGGGATATCTGGGATGTAGGGGGTAAAATCCCACTGAAGTAACAACGTTTGCTCCTTGTGGTTTCCAGGCTGTATGATGTCGGAGGCCAGCGGACAGAGCGGAGGAAGTGGATTGGCTGCTTTGAGGACATGAGGGCGGTGTTATTTGTGGCAGCGTTGAGTGGGTATGACATGAATCTATTGGAGGAGCCGGCAGTGGTAAGTGGCCTGTTTGCGGGAGGATGGTGTGATTCTGGTGGGGAGGCTTTGTCCACTTGCTCAGTCAATGGGTCAGAGTGTCCAGCAGCTGCCTGTACACTCCTCAAGGGCTAAGTGAAGAAATTCCCACAGCTAACTAGGCACTAAATGGATCAATATCCCCTCACTGCAAAATCCAAAATGTCAGAGGGGAGGGAGTGCAGCCGGTCATCTTCAACACCCCAACTTTCCCCACACCCCCACCATCTCCTTCAGGGCCTCTGCTTCTCTCTCTCTCTCTCTCTCTCTCTCTCTCTCTCTCTCTCTCTCTCTCTCTCTCTCTCTCACACACTCACTCTTTTTCACTCTCTCTCTCTCTCTCTCACACTCACTCTTTTTCACTCTCTCTCTCTCTCTCTCTCTCTCTCTCACACTCACTCTTTTTCACTCTCTCACGCTTTCTTACACTCTGTCGCTCTCGCTCTCTGTCTCTTTCTCTCTGTCTGTCTGTCTCTTTCTCTCTGTTCTCTCACTCCCTCTCGTGCTCTCACTCTATTGAGCTCTTGTTCCCCTGAGAGGCGGTCTGTGAGCAGACAAACTGGACAAGAGAAAGTAAAAGCCGATGAAGAAACTGAGGGAAAGTTGGCGGAAGTTGCGGGATGGTAGCAGTAAGAACCAGGTGATGAGCAATCAATAACGAGAGTCTGACTGCGAATAGAGAAATGTGAAACCTGTCAGCTCAACCGAACTGGAGCGCACTAACTTGACAGCTCCATTCAAAGGAAATTATGAGCCATCCATAATTATATATTACAAGCTTGACAAGAGAATTGAGCAGAGATTCTTTGTCTGACAGAGAGCAGAGGTTGTTGAGATGAGCCTCAAACAGTGAGGAAGCTACTGATGGTGTTGGCAGAGTGATGTGATCTATTAAAATCTCCCACATTCTGTCCCATAGCACCCCCTCCCCACCCAATCCCCGAGGCTCTGTTCAGGTGGGAGTCACTAATAAGTATTAACTCTCTACCTATTATCATCATAGAACAGCATCGGTAATTCTGTCTGCTTTGTTATAATAAGGATATGGAGGCACTTGGAGAGGGTGCAGAGAGTGAAGTGTAACGTCAGGAATGACTGGGTAAACATTTCAGGAAAAGATTGACAGGGTGGGTCTGTTTTCTCTTGAAAACCAAAGTCTGAGGGGTGACATAAAGGAGGTACTTAAAATGCTGAAAGGTTTTGATCAAGAGAATACAGGGTGTGTTTCCTCTCGTGTTTCCCCAAGAAATCCAATAAGGAATTCTGAATAATCTTCCTCAGCCAGAGAGTGGGAAGAATGTGAACATCACTTTCACAGAGACTCATTGAAGTGAATGATATTGATGTACTTAACGGGAAGCTAGACCAGGAGATGAGGGTGAAGGGAACACAGGGTTATGATGGAAGAGGTGGAATAGGCTTGAGGGAAGCATGAACACCAATATGGACTGTTTGGGCTGAATGGCCTCTCTCTGTGCAGTAAATCCTCAGTGATAATTGATCTTGTTCCTTGCATCACAAAAGATACTGTAGGAACAGGAATGGCTAATCCAACACAACCTTTCCCCATTCTATCCTGACAACCCTCTATGCTATTGATAATCAAAAATGTATCAATCCCTATTTTGAATACGAGTTTTCACAACTATCTGAGGTAGTAAATTCCAAAGATTCAAAGTTTTCTTAGTATAATGATTTCTCTTCATTTTGGTCCTATATGGCACTCCCCCTGGTGTCCCTAGCTCTAGACTTTTCATGTGGGGCAAAGGAAGAGCCAGTGATGCCAGTATTGTTCCATCCAGCACCACCTACTGGACAGTGGCTGTATAGCTATCAGGTTGGAACAGGTTTGGCTGCACCAATTGGGAGAGAGTTACCCTCAGAGTCCTCAACATTGACGTGGGACCCCATGAAGTCTCAGGGTATCAAGTCAACCATGGGCAAGGAAACTTGCTGCTGATTGCCATGTACAGCAGTCCACCCTGTCCAGGTGATGTCAGTTCTCCTCCATGTTGAGCATTGTGGGCGTGGGCGTGGGTGTGGAATCTGTTCTGGACAGTGGCAGGACTTCAATGTCCAAGAGTGGCTTGGCAGAACCAATTCCTGAAGGGTTTATTTGGCAGGTTGAGCCCGTGGAAGGTGGTGAAGAAACTAACCAGAATGGAGAAATCTCTTTCACCGCTTCCTCACCAGTCTACCAGTCACCAAATTCACAGACATTGTCTGCCAGTGCCACTGTGCTAAATGGGATTGATTCAGAATAGATCTAGCAACTCAAGACTGGGCATCCCTGAGGCACTGTGGGCCATCAACAGCAGCTGAATTGTCAGCTAATACAATGTGTAACCGGTTCTCCCCCCCGCCTCCCCCCACGCGCACCCCCCCCCCCCCCCCCCCACCCCCGGCGGTAAACTCAAGCCAGGGGGTAAACTCTGGCTTAATGAAGACCACAGGAGGACATATCAGGAGCAGCACCAGATCCACCTGAAACTGCAGTACCAACCTGACAAAGCAACAGCATGTGACTTTTTTTAAAAAAGTCATTCACAGGATGCAGATGTTACTGGCCAGGCCAGCGTTCATTATCTATCCCCACCTGCCCAGAGTGCAGTTAAGGGTCAGCTACATTGCTGTGAGACTGGAATCACATGTAACTCAGACCAGGTAAGGACAGCAGTTTCCCTCATAGATAGTGTTAATGGTAGTTGTCTTTTCCCTAGGCAGGGGGATTTCAAGACTGGGGACACATTTTAAAGGTGAAAGCAGAAATATTTTAAAAAGGTATGAGGGGTAAATTTTTTACACACAGGGTGGTTAGCATGTGGAATGAACTTCCTGAGGAAGTGGCAGATGTGGGTACAGTGACAACGTTTAAAAGACATTTGGATAGATACATGAATAGGAGAGGTTTGGAGGGATATGGGCCAGGAGCAGGTACATGGGACTAGTTTAGTTTGGGATTATGTTCGGTATGGGCTGGTTGGACCAAAGGGTCTGTTACCATGCTGTATGACTCTAAAGGACATTTATAACCAAGATGGGGTTTTTCCTGACAATCAATAATGGTTATGATCAGACTCTTTTAAGTCCAGACTTTCTTTCTATTGAATTAAAATTCCACCATCTGCCATGGCAAGATTTGAATTCAGGCCCCCAGAACATTATCTAGAATTCTGGATTACAGTCCAGCAATCATATCACTAGGCCATCACCTCATGATTGCAAAGGGATTTAGGAATAAATCACGGTCTCTTTCTGAGATCTCCAGCATCACAGATTTGTTCCATGTGATATCAGAAAAGACTGGAGGCACTAGTTGCTGTAGAGACCATGGGCCCTGATAACATTCCAGTAATAGTACTGAAGACTTGTGCTCCTGAACTTACCAATCCTCTAGCTATGATGCTGGCATCTCCCTGACAATGTGGAAAATTGCCCAGGAGAATCAAGAACTTGGAGTCACTTTGAAACTAATGGTGACCAACTTAAAACCAATTAGGCTTTTTTTTTCTCTGAGGGTCCTGATGCTTTGAAATAGTCTTCCTGAAAAAATGTTGGAAGCACAGCCTTTGAGTATTTTTGAGGCAGGGCAAGATTCTCATTGGGCAAGAGCATGAAATATCAGCAGTAGGCAGAAATGTGGATTTGAGATTAATATCAGATCAGCCATGACCTTATGGGATAGCAGAACAAGTTCAAGGGGCTAAATGGCCTACTCTTCCCCTTGTTTATATCATTAACTGCTTTGTTAATAATCCTTCCTCCTTCATAACGTCAGAAGTGAGGATGTTTGTTGATGATTGTACAATGTTCACCATTTGCAACTCCTCAGATACTGAAACAATCTGTGTTGAATTACAGCAAGACCCAGACGGTATCCAGGCTGCGACTGATACGTGGCAAGTAACACTTGCACCACACAAATGTCAGATAATGACCATCTTGAATAAAAAAAAGAGAATTTAACCATTAACATACTGGGGGGTTACCATTGGCCAGACACTGAACTGGACAGGCTATATAAACACAGTGGCTACAAGAGCAGGTCAGAGTTTAGGAATTCACAGCAGTCAGCTCACCACCTGACTCCCCAAAGCCTGTCCACCATACAAAGCACAAGTCAGTCATACTCCCCAATTGCCTGGATGAGTGCAACTCCAACAACACTCAAAAAGCTTGACACCATGCAGCACAAAGCAGCCCGCTTGACTAATGTCCCTCCACCACCAAAGCACCATGGCTACATTGTGTACCATCTACAAGATACACTGCAGTAACTCACCAATTTGTGGTCACTTTCTAAACCTATGACTTCTAGCATCAAGAAAGACAAGGACAGCACCTCTTGAAAGTTCCCCTCCAGGCCATTCATCATCCTGACTTGGAAATATATCATCATTCCTTCTGGGTCACTGCATCAAAATCTTGAAGCTTCCTCCCTAACATCTCTTGCAGTGGTTTAAGAAGGCAGCTCAGCACCAACAATCAGGAATGGGAAATACATGCTTACCAAACCAGCAGTGCCCACATCTCATTGACATAAAACCCTGGTTAAAGAGATTGGATGTTTATGTGGGTCACTGCTGTCCAGACTCCGTTGTGAGTCACCAGTGATAGGAATGCTGGTTGTGGACATGCCAGGAACAGTCAGTTTTGTTTGAGATTTCCAATCAGGAAGGTGAAGTTTACAGTGGGGAGCAATGGGAAGACTGTGTGCAGAAGATGTTACCTGGCATGGAGAGTTTAGCTATTCTAGAATGGCTGAGGGCATGATCTTGGTTTTCTGGAGCTACTGAGATTGAGGGGCATGTGTTCTTCTGGCCAGTACTCATTTAATTCCCCTTAAGAGCAGGTCACATGATATTGCCTGTGGGATCTTGTTGTGCATATATTGGTTTCATGTCTCCCTGTGTTACAGCTGTGACTGCAGTAGCTCCACAGTTGTTTAATTGGCTGCAAAGCATTGTGAACAGCACTATATAAATGGACACTTTTTCTTTTGATCTTCCATTTCCCAGAAACACAAACTACAAACTCACGCACACGCTGCAAGGGGTTGTTGGTTCTCTGGTGATTTTGAAGCTGTATTGAAGAGAGATGATAAATGTACTGTCAGTTAAAATTGAGTGATTGGCCCCAGAGACAAAGGAAAGGCATTTGAAAGAAGTTATGGAAATGACTGTTTGGTCTGAGGACTGGATTTGCTAATTGCAGCGTACAGAAGCAATCACCGTTTCAACATCTCCCGGGAGCCAAGGACTGAGCAATGGTGTCAGTCAATTGACAGGTCTTCCAGTTGAGCTAAAAGGCATCGAGACTCAGATTTGTCCCACACTTGCCCAGTGTGAGGAGACAGAATCTCACACTGACCACACCGATCTCCACATCTGTTCGTTAGCAGATGTCTGTCCGTCAAAATTCCTATCGCTGTGGGCAGGGATTATTTTTGGATGTCAGCTCTGCCAAGTATGATGGCTGTTATTGTCAGGTTCACTAGAACCAGCTGATGTGTCTTGACAAATCCCCTGCCAGTAATCCTCCTTGGTGATACATATATGCTACCTATACACTGAGACATTGCAAAAACGTCAGCAGAAGATGGGCTGAATCTTGATAAATAGGATAGATTTAATACATTGTCCTAAATAGTTCATTAACATTAGATCGGCAGTTATACGAGAGTCCTTTGTAAGACTTTAGACTGTTCGTGTTGCTGTTGACGACATAGACCTAGCACTGAATCTGGAACCAAACCGGAATGCATAGGTTAGCTCCTCTTAGAAATGTCCTTCACAGACATTTTCTAATCACCCTGTTCAGAGATGTTATTATGCACCTATGAAACAGGCAGGACACTAATCCAGACCTCCTGGTGTAGAGGTAGGGACATTACCACTTAGGCACATGAGCCCTGACAGTACTTTATACCCTAATGTCCGGAGCTTATTTTGTGATTTCAGTTAATTCTTTCCCTGAATGTTTTATATAACAATCTTTCGAGTCCACTATGACTCTCCTTTTGAAAAGGGGATAGAAGCTGTGAGGCATTAACTCTGTTGCTCTCCCAAATGATGCTGGTAGATCTGCCAACTTTCTCCAGCACCCTGTTTATTTCAGGTTTTTGGTGTCTGCAGGACTTTGCATTTTAATATCTTTCACAACATTGGCGTTCAAAGTTTGCCTGGGTGCATTCCTGGAAGTCTCATCACACGATCTTCATCCAATCAAATAACCTTTTCGTCCATCTTGAATGCTTTTAGATATTTTTCAATCAACCTGATTCAGAGATGTTATTACACACTTTAGGGGCAGGTGAAAGCTATGGACGCTATCACTGGACCACAAAAGCCCTTTAAATGCTTTTAACCACTAAACATGTTCAATGAAAATAAGGAAAAAGACCATAATAACTTAAACACTGTTTTGATGTTTCTCCTGGCCATTGGTCCCAGTGTCCAAACTGATGCCTGGAGATGGTTGGATGAGAAAAGATTAAATAACCTGAAGGAATGAGAGATTATATAATTTAAACATTCAAAATACTCTGAGATTCACTGACAGGGAGAATGCAGGATGGATGCTTCCCCTCAGGAGAAGGGAGGGAGGGTATTGGCTTCTAGAATCAGGGGCATGGTCTCTGAACGAGGGGCAGGCCATTTGTGATTGAGATGGGGAGGAATTTCTTCACTCAGAATGTGGCAAATCTCTGAAAATCTCTATCCCAGAGAACTGTGGAGCATCAGCCATTGAGTATATTCAAGTGCATTAAGGATAGCAGTTGGGAGGTCATGTTGTGGCTGTGCAGGACATTGAGGCCACTTCTCAAATGCTGGTTTCTCTGCTACAGGAAGGATGTTGTGAAGCTTGAAAAGGTTCAGAAAAGGATGTTATCAGGTTGGAGGGTTTGAGCTGTAGGGAGACCCAACAGTGCATATTGAATGCACTTAGATATACATCCCAAGCCTGAGTCAAAATGCCTAAAGACTCTGTTTAATTTCAGTTCTGACTAAAAATAGCTATTGGGGATAAATTATGAAACTTGGTCTCTTGTTATATGCATGACTTGTAATGCATTGTGAAGTAATGTCTAAAATAATGGTTATATTTAATCATGTATTTGTGTGTGGAAATGTAAGAGACTAACTGAATCATCACTGTTTGCTATTGCATAGTAAAAGTTCTAGATATTACAAGCCACCCCCAACAGTCTTTTATAGATATGTTCTTATCAACCTATTCAGAGATTTTGGATGTAAGTTTGCTCGCTGAGCTGGAAGGTTCATTTTCAGATGCTTCGTCACCATACTAAGTAGCATCATCAGTGAGCCTCCGGTGAAGCACTTGTGGTATGGCCCGCTCTTTATTTATGTGTTTAGGTTTCCCAGGGTTGATGATGTCATTTCTTGATCTTCTTCTCAGGGCTTGGTAAATAGGATCCAAGTCAATATGTTTGTCGATAGAGTTCCGGTTGGAGTGCCATGTTTCTAAGAATTCTCACGCGTGTCTCTGTTTGGCTTGCCCTAGGGATGTGTTGTCCCAGTTGAAGTGGTGTCCTTCCTCAATCTGTATATAAGGATACTAGTGAGAGTGGGTCATGTCTTTTTGTGGCTAGATGATGTTGATGTCTCCTGGTGGCTAGTTTTCTGCCTGTTTGTCCAATGTAGTGTTTGTTACAGTTCTTGCAATGTATTTTGTAAATGTCATTAGTTTTGCTTGTTGTCTGTACAAATCTTCTCAAAATTTGTTATCCAGAGATGTTATTGCACATCTCAGAGGCAGGTGAAATTTGAACCCAGATGTTCTGTCCCACAGGTAGGGACACTGCCACTCTGCGACAAGGACTCTTCAGTTAAAAACTGTAAGCTGTTATTAAATGGATTGAAGAGCAAACTGGCTGTAATTGGAATTTCTGAGTCTGTTAAATGAGCTGATTGTAGCTGATGGATGTAGATAAAGTTTGACTCACAGGCTTATACAATTGCAATGCTTTTAAAAGAAGTTTAACTTTTAAAATGAAATGTGATTTACAGAGTTAAAGAAGCCGTTAATGCTGGAGTCTTAGAGGGAACTCCCATCAAGTCCTGGTCACGTCACCTTTGTGCTCACTGACCAACATCAGTTTCCAGTCTGTCGGAGTTTAGAATTCTAGTCCATGTTCCCAAATGCTTCCATGGTCTGTCTCTCCCTCTCTATCACTATTGTCTCATCCAGCCCCACAACCCTCCTCCAGCTCTGATCTCCTCCTAGTTACAGCTTTTTGTGTTTTTTTGATTTACAAGGATGTTGTCAGGGTTGGAGGGTTTGAGCTATAGGAAGAGGCTGAATAGGCTGGGGCTGTTTTCCCTGGATCATCGGAGACTGATGGGTGACCTTTATAGAGGTTTATAAAATCATGAGGGGCTTGGATGGGATAAATAGATACGGTCTTTTCCGCGGGGGAGTCCAGAACAAGAGAGCAAAAATTAAGGGTGAGGGGGAAATATTTAAAAGGGACAAAAGGGGCAACGTTTTCACAGAGGGTGGTGTGTATATGGAATGAGCTGCCGGAGGAAGTGGTGGAGGTGGGTACAATTACAAAATTTAAAAGGCATTTGGATGGGTATGTGAATAGGAAGGATTTAGAGGGATATGGGTCAAGTGCTGGCAAATTAATTTTACCCCAAATTAATTTAGGACATCTGGTTGGCATGGACGAGTTGGACAGAAAGGTCTGTTTCTGTGCTGTACATCTCTGTGACTCTCTGACTCTGTGTCCTTTCACTGTTAAATGGTGCCTGCAATTGCCTGAGCCACAAGTTCTGGAATTCAGCCCCCAAATGTTTCCACCTTTCTGTTTGCTTCTGATAATTATCCAGTCAGGGTGAAGGAACATTAGAAAGGGAGGGAGCACAGATTTCTGAGTTGAACAAACGTTTCAGCAGGACATAGTGGACATGACTCTAATAAAGTTGTTGCATTCTGCCTGGGTTCTCAGAGATTCTGAGCAGGGATTTCAAGTTATACTGAGTCACGCAGCTGTCAGCTTAATGTCCTTGTCGCCAGATCTGAGCCATGTTATCATGTTAGAGCTAGATCACCTGGAAACAACTTATTTTATTTCTGCCAACTTGTGCTTTATCTATAGAGCTATTGATCAGACTTGTCAGTTTATCCCACACATCGAAGGAATGGTGCCATGATGAATGCTCTCTCACGTTGGGAATAAATCTGTATTTTCCCCCCACATTTAATAATCCAGTTTTTAAAAATAAATATTTAATGTGTATATTGTCAGTTATTTGAGCCTCCAGTTACTTTCTGGAGAAGGAAAATCTTTTATCAATAATGTTTTTCTTGACCATTGCAAAATACTGTACATTGCAAAATACTGTACAAGCAACTAAGACGTTTACTCAACTGCAGTCACATTTGGGTAAAAACAATGACTGCAGATGCTGAAAATCAAATACTGGATTAGTGGTGCTGGAAGAGCACAGCAGTTCAGGCAGCATCCAACGAGCAGCGAAATCACATTTGTCTTGTAGGAGGAATAGCAGCCAATTAGCTTTTAATGATGATTAAGGATAGATATTGTCCAGGAAGTGGGGGGGGGGGGGGGGGGGGGGGGTGGAAACCCCCACTCTTCCTTAAATTGAATCTATCCCATTCACTGGAGAGAGCGAATGGGACCTGAGAGATGGTACCTCTGACAGTGCAGTACTCAGTGGCACTGGACTGTCAGTATCAGTTCTGTGCTTCGGTCTTGGGAGTGGGACTTGAACATGGAACCTGTGACCCAGATGAATGTGTTGGCTTTTAACTCATTCCTGACACTCCCTCATCAAACACCAGCATGTTATTAGGTTGTTAGATGACCTGAGAAATGATAACTAACTCCAACCCCACCATAACCAACTCCAACACCCCCCCCGCACCACTTCTCGCCTAAACCCCCCCCCACCCCCACCTCTCGCCTATATCCCCCCCCACCCCCACCTCTCAGCTATATCCCCCCCCACCCCCACCTCTCACCTATATTCCCCCCCACCTCTCACCTATATCACCCCCCCCACCTCTCGCCTATATCCCCCTCCCACCCCTCTATTCCACCCCCTTTCCACCCCGCCCATAGAGGAATCCTTACAGTGTGGAAGCAGGCCCCTTGGCCCAGCAAGTCTATCCCAACCCTCCGAAGAGTATCCCACCAGACCCATTCCCCTATTACTCAACATTTATCCCTGACTAATGCACTTCACTTATACATCCCTGAACACTATGGGCAATTTAGCATGGCAAATCCACCTAACCTTTGAATTGTGGGAGGAAATTGGAGTACCTGGAGGAAACCCACGCAGACACTGGGAGAATGTGCAAACTCCACACAGACAGTGGCCCAAGGCTGGAGTCGAACCTGGATCCTGGTGCTGTGAGGCAGCAGTGCTAACCACTGAGCCACTGTGCCACCCATTTCCAGAAACAGGGATCACAGCCTAAGGATACAAGACAGAGATGAGGAGAAATGTCTTCACCCAGAGAGTGGTGAGCCTGTGGAATTCACTACCGCAGACAGGAGCCCAGGCCAAAGTTTTGTACAATTCCAAAAAGGAGTTTAATATAGCACTTGGGCCAAAAGGGATCAAAGGTTAAAGCAGGAACAAGCTATTGAGTTGGATGATCAGCCACAATCATAACGAATGGGCAGACAGGCTCAAAGGGCTGAATGGCCTTGCTGTGCTCCTGATTTCTATGTTTGATTCCGATTTCCAGCGTCCACTGTGTATTTGCAATTAACTAAATCGCATTAACCACAAGAAGCTCCTTGGTTAAAGCAGGAAGGAGAGTTCCACTCTCACACTAAACTGAACAAGCCCTGTAGGTCCCTACACTTGGAGAGAACGATGCCAGTGATGTCCGGAGATCCCAGGATACATCCATGAGCGATGTCCAGCCTGAGGACAGGGCCACATCCTGGGACCAGAATAAGGCCTACCTTCGCCAACTGTGCTACTGTGGCTTGCCATAATCCTAAGGTGTATCATCACTTTCCTCAGCATTCCTAACTGAAACTGATCGGAGAGAGTCCGAGAGAGATCCACAGTCCTACCTGTTCCTTCTCTGGTTCCTGGTGGCTACCTGTAAATTCCTCCCTGATTCCCCTTAAGGCTATAGATTGATGACAAACATATGGGAGTGGCTTCATGGATGTGTCACAGTGACACTCCCAAGTTTCGTTCATCTGGAGCTTGAGGTCCTGCAAGTAACAACCTTTTCTGTACGTTTGGTTATTCAGAGCCAGGAAACCAGGCACAAGATGGGCATTTGAGAGGCTGGATCTGCCTTGACATTCCTGAATCTATTATCAAGGTTTATAAAGTCATGAGGGGCACAGACAGGGTAAATAGACACGGTCTTTTCCCTGGCGTGCGGGAGTGCAGAACTGGAGGTCATAGGTTTAGGGTGAGAGGGGAAATTATATAAAAGGGACAACTTTTCACACAGAGGATGGTACGTGTGTGGAATGAGCTTTCAGAGGAAGTGTTGGAGGCTGGTACAATTACAACATTTAAAAGACATCTGGATGGGTATATGAATAGGAAGGGTTTAGAGGGCTATGGGCCAGGTGCTGGCAAATGGGACTAGATTGGATCAGGATATCTGATCGGCATAGACGAGGTGGACCGAAAGGTCTGTTCCCGTGCTGTACATCTCTATGACTCTATATATGGGTTACTCAGAGCCAGGATGGGCACTTGAGAGGCTGGAGTTGCCTTGACATTCCTGAATCTATTAAAACAGTCAGGGACCCCATTTTTCCCTTTTTAGATGATAGCTAGTTTCTAATCAACCCATTCAGGAATGTCACTCTGCAGTCTAGAGCATGTTGGGCTTGAACAGGCTTCCTGGTTCAGAGGAAGAGACACTACTATTGCAACGCAAGAGACCCCTTCTCCTCGCCCCCCCCCCCCCCCCCCCCCCTCACCTTCCACCACCACCATTTGACTATATATTGGAAAACATGTTGGAAACTGTTGTATAGATAGTAAGTACTGTCAGCATTTTTTTCCTCCAATTAAAACCCACAAGGGATTGTGTAGATTGTTTTTTTTTGGAGCAGTGGGAGAGAGACTTTGAGACAGAGTCTTACAAGGGGTGTTTGAGTTAAGGAAGAGTCTTCTATTGACAGCCTTCAGATTGGTCTCGCTGCAGTTTGTTACAGACTATTACAATCTGTTCTCAATTTAAAATGAAGTTTCGATGATGACTCCTGAAGCCACACTGTCCTGATTTCAGAGGAAGGTATTGAAATTTCGAGATGGCTGGTTCAGCCTTGGAGACACAATGCTTCTGGTTTATATATCTGCCCTCTCTCTTTTCTTCCTAGAATCGCTTGCAGGAAAGTTTGAGGCTGTTTTCTTCCATCTGCAACAACATATTCTTCCGGAATACCTCCATGGTATGTTGATATCAGTGGAAAAATGAATGACGAATAAACAAAATATGTGATCAAGGGCTGAGGTGGGTGAAGCTGATTTAATTGGTTACTGGTTTAATTTTTTTTTTCTTTATTCAAACGTGGCATCGCCTGGAAGACCAGCATTGTTGCCAGTTCCTAATTACCCATGAACTGAGTGGCTTGTCTGGCCATTTTCGAGAACAGTTAAGAATTAGCCAGATTGCTGTGGGTCTGGAGTCGCATGTAGGTCAGACTAGGTAAGAACAGCAAATCTCCTTCCCTAAAGGGCATTAATGAGCAATAAGTTGTATTTTCATAGTCCCCCTTCCTAAGACTGAATTATGGATATTTACAGCTGCCATAGTGGGATAGAATCCCTATATAATGGAAGCAGGCCATTCAACCCATACCAAACCTCCAAAAAGCATACCACCCAGTGCCACCCTCTACTCTGTTCCTGTAACCTTGCATTTCCCATGGCTAATGAATAAAACCTGCACATCCCTGGACACTACAGGGCAATTTACCATGGCCAATCCACCTAGCCTGCACATCCCTAGACACTATAGGCAGTTTAGCATGGCCAATCCACCCTAACCTGCATATCTTTGGACTGTGGGAGGAAACCAGAGCACCTGGAAGAAACTTGCACAGGCACAGGGTGAATATGCAAATTCCTGGAATCGAACCCAGGTCTCTGGTCTTGTGAAGCAGCAGTGCTAACTACTGAGCCACATAGGGTATTAGCCTGGACCTTTGATATTACTACTCCAGTGACATTAACACTGCCACTGCCACTATCTCCGATACCTGTAGGAAGGGGCCTGTGGGGTTTGTAGGAGGAAGGATGAGCTTGTAAGGAAGAGATTTTTTTTGCATGGGAGTTGTTGGTGCAGTAAGGAAGGAGTATTTTGTTTTGGGCAGGGATAGAGGGGTAAAAAGAGACAGTCAGGTCAAAAGCGAGAAGGAAAATTCAAAGGCATTTGCACCGTAATTCAGAGGAACCACGATTATCCGAACGAGATAGGTGGGCACTATTTCATTTGGATAATTGATTATTTGGTTAATCGATTCAATGCCTCTCCTCTGGGGCTTGGAGTTTTCGGAAGTTTCCTTTTTCTTCGGTCGGCCTGCCTTGCTCCGTCTCTCTGTCTCAAGGTTTGATTCTGAGCAGACACACTTGTGTGTAAGGGACTGCAGCATTGCTGAAGCACCCGCCCCCCCCCTCCTGCCAACCCCCATCAGTTCAATGGGATTGAGACATCGGGCACTTGCTATGGTCTGCTCCCCATTCAGGAGACTAGATAGCAGCACACCGCCTGCAAGCCCCCTCTCCCCCCAAACCCTGTCCGACTTCCCAACCCTGCCACCCATCTGCACCCCCGTCAACCTCCCCCCAAACCCTGTCCCCCCAGTCCACCACACCTCCGTCTGACCCCACCCAAACCCACCCCCATGCCCCCAACCCCGTTCAGCCATGCCACCCAGTTTGTTTTTAATCATTGTGAATAAAAAAAGTGATCAATGTTGGAAACTCCTCTTTGATGTAATGTTTCTATCGGGACCTTGAGATCTCTTCCGGACAATCTGAAATTCGGATAATTGATATTTGGATAATCGAGGTACCTCTGTGTTGTGAAATGGAGAAAAGGTGGTGATTTGCGCGAGGGAGAGAGCATGATGTCTTGGGGTTGGCTGTAAATGAACAAAACACTACATCCCAGCGAGAAAGAGGAAGGGAAGGAAATCTCTTATTTATCATCAAAAAGCACATTTCTGACAGAAAAATCTCTCTCCTCGTTAGAACATTTTTCAGCCGTCAGTCAATCAGCTAGTTATTTAAAGTCTGTTCACCTGTGACCTCTAATTAATCCAGTTCCGTTTATTACTAATTGTGTCTGCCATTTGTAATTAGAATGCAACTAATGACTGATGACAAATGGTCAATTCTGTTCTGCTTGACAATCTTGCTTACCATTACTGTCTGCTTAATGGAGTCATTTAATCGACTATGTTTCTCCTCCCTAATGAGAGATTATTCAGCGCTATTGTTCAGATCAGACTCAATTCTCTGGATGGGTATATGTTCTATTTTCTTGTGATTACATCGTCAGTGAAAAATCTAACCTGAAGCACAAGGGACCTTTCCCACCAATCCCCATGTTTATTTCCCACATTAAATGATTTATTGAACTGAGTTAGGGTAAAATTTGAGTGTCTGTTCCCTCAATTGGCTGGATGTCTGGTTAAGCGATGCAGAGTGATACCAACAGTGTGGGTTCAGTTTCCATACCAGCTGAGGTAGCCATGAAGGACTCTCCTTCTCAACCTCTCCCCTCACCTGAGGCACGTTGACCCTCAGGTTAAACTATCACCACTTGTCTGTGTCTACTGAGAACAGCCTCATGGTCCTCTGAGATGACGGTAACTTGACTTTTACTTTAAGGATAAAATTCCAAGAAATTAAAAAGACCAACACAAATTGAGCGTGGAATGTGAAAGTTAGAGGTCTCTGCTAATGTCATTTAAGTACTTTTATTCACTTTTTGATTATAAATTGCTTTCTTTCTCCTTTAAGATCTTGTTCTTGAACAAAATTGACCTGTTCCAAGAAAAGATTTTGCACTCGGGGAGACATCTCCGGCTGTACTTTGCACAATATCGAGGTATGGACCTTTTAGGGTGCAAGGTTGATATCTCGTGTTAGTGGGCTACATCTCTTCACCTTGCTCTGTGCACTCGGTTTGTCAGAGGGCGATGGGATTGGGCTTTTTTAATTGGGGTCCATACACACAGCCCATCATCCAACAGCTCAGCCCAGGTTTGCTCTGTGTAAATTGGCTGCTTTGGTCCCTACATTACGAGAGTGACTACATTTCCAGCATACTTTGTGGAAGGTGCAGTGCTTTGGGATGTCATAGAGTGTAGAATCATAAAGCTGTACAGCGCGGGAGTGGGAAAAGTAGACCAATGTACCACAGGAGGTGAAAATATATTTAGGTTTTTGCAAGCTTTTGGCCAAAGTTAATGCTGACCCAAGGTTGTCCGAGTGTGGGGAGTCCTGGTCAACAGAATGGATAGTGAGCTGGTGACAATGCAAATGACAGAAAGAGGGTGGTTAAGGGTAGTTACTTGGGTTGGCTAAGGTAGGATCTGGTATTCTGCTGGCATTTCATCACTTGCACGACCAACTTCGACCCTGGAATTGAAAGCCAGCAATAAGTTAAAAGGAGGCTTTAGTTGAATAGGGGTGTAATTAGCAATCGCATTTCAATATTGTTAAGTGTGAGAGAAGATTTAGATTACTTACAGTGTGGAACAGGCCCTTTGGCCCAACAAGTCCACACTGACCCGCAACCCACCGAGACCCATTCCCCTACATTTATCCCTTCACCTAACTACGGGCAATTTAGCATGGCCAATTCACCTAACCTGCACATTTTTGGACTGTGGGAGGAAACTGGAGCACCCGGAGGAAACCCACGCAGGCACGGGGAGATTGTGCAAACTCCACACAGTCAGTCGCCTGAGGCAGGAATTGAACTCAGGTCTCTGGCGCTGTGAGGCAGCAGTGCTAACCACTGGGAGGAATAAGGAGTTTTCATAACCCTCTGCATAACTACTGTCTGAATAGGATCGAGGTGGAAAGGAAGCTGGTGGTACCAATACAGAGGATTAGGAAAATGTTGGATATTATAGGTATAAAGTATATGCTTTCCTTTGCATGAAATTCTAAAACTAGGTGCCTTAATTATGATAGACACAAATAAATCCAATCAGAATTCAGAAGAATTTCTTTCACTAAAATAGTGTTTTCAGTGTGCAAATTGCAGTGCCAAGGGAATTTGGGGCAAATAGAATAGGTGCATGTAGGGGGAAGCCACAAGAGAAAGGAATATTCTTTCGTGGGACGTGGGCATTACTGCGAGGTTAGCATTTATTGACCATCTCTGGACTGTGAACTGAATGGCTTACCAGGCAATTTCAGAGGGCAATAGACAGTCAAGCTTCTTGCTGGAGTCCTATGTAAGGCCAGACAATGATGGCGGATTTCCCTCCTTCAAGGACATTAGTGAACCAGACGGGCTTTTACAACATGAAGGTAACAGATATCTTTTCACCATTACTTGAGATGGCCTTTCAAATCCAGACTCGTTTCTTAATGTGAGTGGGGATTCCACCATGGGATTTGGTCCCGCTTCCACAGCGTATTAACCTGACCCTCAGGGATTACGAGTCCAATGACATTACCACTAATCCACGCTCTCTCCAGGATGAAGTATATACTGAGGGGATTAGCTGATGTAAGATCTGAGGAAGTTTGTATAGAGCATCAACACCAATATAGATTCACTGGGTCAAATGGCCTGTCTCTGTGCCACATAAAGTACTGAAGCATTTTATCAATTTCATCTAGCATGTTCCTATGTTATTTATCATGTTGCTGTTGGCATGTTTGGTGGCTGTATAGTGTTTTACTGAAGGTCCGTCTGAACCTATTCCTCCCTCTGGAGATGTCCAGAGCTTTACTATGTCCCGAAAAGGCTGCTCTCTTAACAGCTTAACGTGGCTCAGGTGGCTCACGCAATCAAACTGTGCAGTTGATGCAAAGTTAATTCTAAGTCGGTGTGATTGTCGGAATGGAAAAGGCAAATCTAATTAGAAAGCCTGCCTGGAGTTGGAAGGCCGTGATAATGAGGAATAAGGCCATGGGAGAATGAAGTTCACTTTCTGATCTGAGTTTTCAGGGCTTTCATTTTGAAATACCAGCTGGGACCTGAGGATAGATATCATTCAGCGTATTTTCTATAGTTCAGCAGATGTAGTGCACTCTCATTTCTCTGGGCTTTGACCTGTCGAGACACTTCTATTTTTAGTGAGCCTGTGAAGTTCATCTTGCGATATGAAATTTAAACAATTTTGTGCCTGAACTTTTCAAATGCAATAAACGTTGTTCTTCTATTTCTCTTAACCACCTCCTCTCCCCCACGGCCTCACGGCCCCATGGCTCCAGGGTGTAGGTGTTGCTGGCAGGTCAGTATTTATTGATCATTCCTTGTTGCCCCTCCAGGGGGTGGAATGAGGTAACCACACCAATTTATTCAGAACTTGCTGAATCTGTAAGGGAATCAGGTGGGGGGGAGCTGGCATGGTTATGGGGGAAAGGAAAGAAATTGTCGTAGAGTCATAGTGATGTACAGCACGCGAACAGACTCTTCAGTCCATGCTGACCAGGTATCCCACATTAACGTAGTCCCATTTGCCAGCATTTGGCCTATATCCCTGTAAACCCTTCCTATTCATGTACCCATCCAGATGCCTTTTAAATTTGTAATTGTACCAGCCTTCACCATTTCCTCTGGTAGCTCATTCCATACACACACCACCCTCTGCGTGAAAAAGCTGCCCCTTAAATCTCTGTTAAATCTTTCCTTTCTCACCTTGAACCTATACCCTCTCGTTTTGGAATCCCCCATCCTGAGATAAAGACTTTGGCCATTCACCCTACCCTTGTCCCTTATGATATTATAAAGTCCTATAAGGTAACCTCTCAGCGTCTGACGCTCCAGGGAAAACAGTCCCAGCCTATTCAGCCTCTCCCTATAAAGCAAACCCTTCAACCTCAGCAATGTCCCTGTAAATCTTTTCTGAACCCTCTCAAGTTTCACAAGTGGATTTGAGGATTAACAGATCAGCTATGATCCCTTTGAGTAGTGGAACAGACTTGGTGTACTTCTGCTCCTGCATCTTATGGGCAATGGTTGGGGTTTCTGTCATGAAGAAATTTATGCTCGAGTACCAGAGCGTGGATAGAGATTGTATAATGTTCAAGGCAATGAGCCACGCGCAGGAAATTGGGACAAGTGTCGATAAGTTGGGGCAGAATCAATGGGCTGAAGAGCCTTTTCTGTGCTGTATGACTCTGATTCTGATAAGCATCTGAGAGGAGAGATGAGGGGTGGCACGGTGGCTCAATGGTTAACACTGCTGCCTCACAGTGCCAGGATCCAAGGTTCAATTCCATATCTGCGTGGGATTCCTCCAGGTGCTTCGGTTTCCTCCCATAGTCCAAAGGTGTGCAGGTTGGGGTGGATTGGCCATGCCAAATTGCTTGTAGTGTAGACGGACTTGCAGGCGCTATGGGTTAGCCATGGGAAATGTGGGTCTGGGTGGAATGCTCTTTGGAGGGTCAGTGTGGACTCTGTGATTGTATCAGTGTTGGAAGTGGGGAGGGACTGAGTGGACCAGTTAAAGATGGGAAAACTATTGGTGGGTGGAGATAGGGCCATTGATCGTTGGATACAGGGAATGGGTAAATGAAAAGGGAAAAAGTAGTTGATGGAGGAGCAGAGATTGAAAGTGTGTTAATGGGGATTATGTAAAGTTGAAGCAGAGTGCAGTTGAAGTTGTTGAGGTAGTTGGTTTGCTGTGACATCTGATGCTATTTTTTGCTAATTTTTAACATGTGCTCGAAAGTCTAGTCTGTTTAAGATTTCAGTTCCTGAACATAAGGGGGCAATTTTCACTTAACAGCACTCTTCCCACTCTCTTCCCCACACAGCACTGAATATAAAATGCAACCTATTCCCAGATAGTTGTCATTCTCTTGCCTCATCTACTTGTGTTTTATTCATAAAATTATATGTCATAACTTTTGTCTGTTTAGCTCTGAAGGACAATGTAAACCGAGAGTAACTTCTTCCAATGGTAGTAACTAGAGGGGATAGCTTTAAGGTGATTGACAAAAGGACCCAAGGTAATTCAGTGAAAGGTAGTTTTATTTGAGGAGCAGTGAGGACTTGGAATGTGGGGCTGGCAGATACAAAATTAGCTCCAAAGGGAATTGGAGAAATGAGTCAAGGAGAAGTAACAGGAGAGTGAGACTGACCTGATTTGCTCTTTGCAAGAGTGGGCAGAGTCAGCTTTGACAAAGCATCAGTTAGACTCGAAACGTCAGCTCTTTTCTCTCCTTACAGATGCTGCCAGACCTGCTGGGATTATCCAGCATTTTCTCTTTTGGTTGCTCTTTGCAAGGTCTGGCACAGACTTGATGCGCTGAATGACCTTCAACACTGATTCAATGGGATTACATTTTGTCAACCTACAGTTACCAATGTGAAAATAGTCCTTGGGCTGTATGTTTTGGAAGGGGAGCAAGGGGGTGTTGTTGACGTCAACACTGACACAGGGCAGTGCTGCAAAGCTGCATTCTCAACAAAGTGATAAAATATATTTAAATGATGGTCCTTTGCCGTCGTCTTCATTGTCCAAGCACTGAGCAATGAACGTTGAGCTTTTGCTGCATTAAAGGTAGCCTTGAGTGATTGATGGTCTCTTTGCCTGTTCTTTAAAACAACCTCCTGCACATTATAAAAGGAATGGGAAAGGTTTAGGAGAGAATTCTCAGGTCTGAGCCTCAGCAGCTGAAGAAAACTACTAGTGAGACCATATCTGGAGTACTGTGTACAGGACTGGACACCATACTAACGAAAAGATGTTAATGTGTTCAAAACAGTCCAGGAGAGGTTTACTAGACTAAAACCTGGAATGAGTGGATTGCGTTATGAGGCTAGGCCTGTATTCTCTGGAGTTCAGAAGAGTCAGAGGTGACTTTATTGAAGCATAACAGATCCTGAGGAGACCTGATAAGGTGGATGTGGAAAAGGATGTTTTCTCATGAGGCAAGCTAGAACTCGAGATGATAGTTTAAAAATAACTTAGAGATGAGGAAACATTTTTTTTTCTCTAAGGATTGAGGTCTTTGGAATTCCCTTCCTCAAAAGGCAGTAGATGCTAAATCTTTCAATATCTTGAAGGCAGAGGTAGATAGATTCATAATGACCAAAAGGATGATAGATTATTGGGGATATGCAGGAATGTAGAGTTTAGGTTAAAATCAGATCAGCCATTGCCTTATTGAATGGGGAATCAGACTTGAAGGGTGGAATAGCCTACTCCCTTTCCTTGTTTTTGTATATGTTAATAACAGTATCTGGAAACCAGCGCTTACCTTCAGGGCACAAGAAGCCAGGGTCAGAGGAGCGTAGAGATATCATCGAGGGTTCAGGCTGAAGGCTGGTATTTGAAAAGCAGTTGTTCATTTTCCCAATCCTGTTTTTTTTTTTTGCCCCTGTAAAACAAGTGTTTGACCAAAGCAGGAGTGAGACGGGGGGACTGCACCAAGTCTTCAGATTGGACTGTGACTGCATGGCAGTGAAGGAGACGATGTTGTTCAAACGGATTATCGTGTGAAATTGTTGGTCAGTAGCCAACCAAACAGTTTAATTTCCGACCTTTATCTCCCTGTCCTGAACCCTCAGAGGATCGGCCGCAGATAGCACCCTGCAGCCTCTGTTCAGGGGATGTAGCCAGTCAGTGCCGGGGACAGCTGTGTTACCTCGTATGAAGATGGATCTGTGAAATTGACATTAACTCTGAAGGCTGTACATTATGCACACACAGCTGAAGCAGAATTACGTGTGCAAGAAGCAGCCTTTCTGTCTCATTGTTATAAACAAACCTTGCATTTACATCCTCAGGTGTGGGAATGGGTCAGAAAATACTGCGTGCCAATGTCCTATTATACCAGGAGAAACACTGCAGCCAATTTACACATAGTAAGCTCCCACAGACAGCCAAATGATAATGACCAGATAATCTTTTAGATTTTTGTGATTTGGCTTTTATTGTCGATTGTTCTCAAGTATGGGGATACAGGAGTACATTGAAAAGTGTATAATGTCGCCGTACATGGCACCATCTTAGGTACAGAGTACCTTGGGAACAAAATTTCTGGTACAGAAACCGAGAAATAAAGATGATGTGGAGGTGCTAGGTCCAGGGTGGACTAAGTTAGAAGGTCACACACAACACCAGGTTATACTCCCAATAGGTTTATTTGAAATCACAAGCGGTGCTCCTTCATCAAGTGAAATGAAATAAAGAAGTAAGTTTTGAAAGTTCATCACTACAGCCTTCAGTGAGCTGGTTTCCGCCCATGCAGTGCCCTGCAGGCAATGGGGGCTGTCACAAATGAGGTCTTGGTTTGAGCAATGGAGTTGGAGGGGGGAGGGTGAAAGGTGGAAGGAGTCAGATGCAGGTGGTTGGCATTGCCTTTTTTATGAGCAATTCTCTCTCTCACACACACACTCTCTCTCTTGCACACGCGTGCACACACACCGTCTCTCTCTCTGTCTCTCTCTCACACACACACACTCTGTCTATCAGTCTCTCACACACACAAACTCTCTCTCTCTCTCTCTCTCTCTCTCTCTCTCTCTCTCTCTCACTCACTCACTCACTCACTCACTCACTCACTCACTCACTCACTCACTCACTCACACACACACACACACACACACAATCTGTCTCTGTCTCTCTCTGTCTCACTCTCTCTCTCTCTGTCTCACACACATTCTCACACTCTCTCTCTTTGTCTCTCTGTTGCCCAGGTGCTGATTGCGATGTGGATTCTGCCGCCCGTTTTGTTGCCAGTCAGTTCCTGTCTCTTAACAGGAACCCAGCAAAGTTGATCTACCACCATTTCACAACAGCTACCGATACATCCAATATTCAAGTTGTCTTCCAGGTTGTCATGGACACCATTATAAAAGAAAACCTGCAAGCAGTCTCTCTGCTTTAATCCTGATTGGGTGCAGTGGGCACGGTTCTGGGGTAAGAGACAAAGCATTTCCCCACAGACTTTGCTCTGGCTTGTGACCGGGCCAGTGAAAGGCACAGCCCCCTGGACCCTCAGACCAGACTCCCTGCAATCACACGGACTTATCACTGTGTTGAGCTATTGCATCCTAGGTGACCTCCTTTATAGTAATGGGGAGGGATTAATGGTGAAACTCCACATCATTTCAATATTGTAACCACCCAACCTCCTGTCAGTGAGGACATGGAGGGTGCTATGAAGGATATTTAAAGTTCCACATCTCCACTCTACAAGAGGGGGCTGTGGATTCAATCATTCCAGCACAGCCTTGGCAAAATGAGCACTGTTCGAGGTTTCTGGCAGCCCCGTTTTCCTCTTCCTTCTGCTATACTTCTAGTTCCTGATTCCAGAGGCGGCTTTGGCAATGCAGGCTGCATTTGGAGGGCAATTCCAGTGACGTTTCATTGGATAATGCCTGGGGGGAGACCATTTACTGCGACAATCAGGCCAAACCCGTCGAACATTGAGATTTTCTGTGATGGTACAATATCGTGAACCAGTATGCAGTCCTACAGACAATTCTCACCAACTCTGATTATAAACTACAGTCATCGCTCTCTCTGGGGTAGGGGAGAGGCAAGGCTTTCAGTCTCCTGATTTACTGATGTTTTAGTTTGTTGCTGCCTATAGTTCAATCCTTTCTTATGAAGGGAGTTTCAGTATGTTATGGAAAGCTGTGTATCAATATATTTTGTTGTATTGTTAATATTGAATGACAAATATTGCACTGGTGTATGTTCAGAATAAAGTAGTTAATGGCCCTTAAAGCTTATTTCTGACTGTCTCTGTTGTTACATGTAGAAGGAACATTCTTTACAGAGACTATTGTACAGATATTAGAGATATTTAACCTGCTAGTGAAAGCTACCTTCTTAAAAGGGAAGTAGTCAGGTGTCTTGATTTGAACCTTTTCAGAAATCCAGCTTTATTCCTCAGCACTTACAATTTTGATTTTATTGCAATTCCTTTTTGCAGGTGAGTGTGAAGAACAGAACCGAGTTAACGAGGCTTGTTACTTGCTATCCTCTCACCCTGAGACTTTCACCACATGATTTAGTTGTGTTCAGGCAGTGATCTGTTCCAAGGCCCAGCTGGGCCTGGTCTCCATCCAACCATTTTCATTTGTTCTGGGTATTGTTGGCAAGATTACCAGGTATTACCCATCCCTGGTTGTTCTTGAGCTGCTGGTGGTGGTGTTGAGCTGTTTCCTTGAACCGCTGCATTTCGGACCGATGTAGATACACACAGTGTGATTTCTGTGAGAGTGTGACACGATGACATTTCAGAAGGCAGTAGAGAGTCAGCCACATTGTAGTGAGTCTGAATTTGCCAGTTGGCCAGACCAGGAAGGGATAGGAAGTTCTCTTACCAAAAGGGGCATCTATTGATCCAGTTCAGTTTGTAATGACCATGGTTTTACATTGACCAATAATTCCACACTCTTTTATTGGTTTCAATTAAAATTCTCCCAGCTGCTGTGGTAGCATTTGAACCTGTGTCTCCAAGGTAGAGTCTTCATTTCAAGAGGACTAGAATGGAAGAGCAGGGACTTACTGGTGAGGCTGTATGAGGTTCTGATCAGACCGTGTTTGGAATACCAGGAGCAGTTTTGGGCCTCGTATCTAAGGAAGGATGTGCTAGTGTTGGAAGGAGTCCAGAGGAGATTCACAAGAATAGTCCCGGGCCTGAAGGGCTTGTCATATGAGGAGCAGTTGAGGACCCTGGTCCTGTACTCAATGGAGATTAGAAGGATAAGGGAGGATCTCATTGAAATTTGCAGTATATACTGACAGGCCTGAATACAGTGGATGTGCAGAAGATGTTTCCACTAGTAGAAGAGACTAGGGCCAGAGGGCACAGTGCCAGAGTGAAGGGACGATCTTTTAGAACAGAGATGAAGAGGGAATTCTTCAGTCAGGGGGTGATGAATTTGTGGAACTCATTGCTGCAGAAGGCTGTGGAGGGCAAGACATTGAGTGTGTTTAAGACAGAGATAGATGAAGAGGGAATTCTTCAGTCAGGGGATGATGAATTTGTGGAACTCATTGCTGCAGAAGGCTGTGGAGGGCAAGTCATTGTGTGTGTTTAAGACAGAGATAGATGGCCCTTGGTTAGTAAGGGAATGAAGGGTTGCAGGGAGAAGGCAGGAGAATTGAGAAATATGATTGAATTATGGATCAGACTCAATGGGCTGAATGGCCTAATTATGCTCCTATATTGTATGGTCTTATTATCTTTGGATAACTCAACCAGCACTGTGCCTGCTAGCCCCACAACAGCCATTCAGAAGTTGTTTGTATGGGTGGCCAAAGGGTAGGAATGGACTAATGGATGTTGGATTTCTGAGCATGCGTCCCTGTGGGGAGCAGGTGGATGTTGGTGATAGTTTGAAAGGATTTAAAAACTGGAGACCTGAAGGAGTGGAACCTTTCAGTCTCCGCTTTTGATAGCAGTGAAAAGCCCCCTCCTGGTACCAATGGAAGGAGAGATTTGACACAAAAAAAAGATGGAAAATCAAAAGTGCGGGTAACTTTGAGATGTTGACCTGAGGGAACATAGGAACAGAAGTAGGCTGTTAATCACCACAAGCCTGTTCAGCCATTCACTGGGATCATGGCTGACTAATTCCATATACCTGCCTTTAATACCTTTTGCTTAACAAAAAATTATCTACCTTAGATTTAAAATTACAACTGATCTCACCACCATTGCCATTTGTGGAAGAGAGTTCCAAACCCCTCCCACCCTTTGCATGTGGAGGTGCTTCCTAACATCTCTCCTGAACAGTCTGGCCCTAATTCTCAGACTCTGCTCCCTAATTCCAGGCGTACAGAGATTTGAGAAAGCCAAAGCAGACACCAAAGATTATGCCCAAGTGCCCCACTTGAGTGATGGTTACAATCAATGAAAGTCGAAATGAATGTTGCTGAAAGATTGGGGAAGAAAACAGAAGTGGGATAGGAAAAGGGAGACATTGCAACAGAACAGGCTGGTGATGGGGAAGCCCTATTTTGACAAAGTGAAATATTTAATGACTGTGAATGCACTTGCTGAGACAGTGCAGAGTTTGATTTCTGACCACCACCTGTACAAAAGCCCATTGCAAAGAAGTCCCATCACACTTGAGATGTTAACTCTGTTTCTCTCTCCAAAGATGCTGCTAGACTTGCTGAATTTCTCTATCTTTGTATCAAATCTCCCACATATGCAGTATTTTGCTTGTGTTAAACAAACACAAAATTGTTCCCACCTTAAACATTTCAGGTCTTTGTGTTAAATATTCAATTGTATTTATTATTCTTAGCTATTAGAATATTTTAGTTGGTATGTGCAGACGGTTTTGGCAACTGAACATTATTATCCACCAGACCAGCCTCTGTGTGTATATCACATGGTGTTTTATCAGACTTTGTGATAATACCCTGCAAGTGAAATAGCCTTCTCTGTATTTGATCAAAGGACCAAAAATTTAATGCACTTTTTAAAAGAATTGCCTTCATTTGAGATGATGATAGTAGACATCTTGGAGTGGATATAATTCATTCTCAACAATGTTTGTTGTACTTAATTTTTCCCACCCTCAATTTGATATATGGATACATGGCTACAGTACAGATACAATGCACTAATACAGTACAGATACTGTATACACAGCTACAGTCTGACACACCGATGTACATGCAGATACAATACAGTTCACAGCTGAAGTATACACAGATGTACGTGCAGATACGATACAGTCTACATACAGTGTACATGCAGATACAATGCACATGTACATACACACACACACCCCCTATAGATGCATATGTGCACACAAACTTTCTCTCACACACACAAAGACACTAACAGGTTCTCTGTATTAATATTCACATTGTTTACAACCATCTCTCTCCATATGATTTGCTACAAATGAGAATTGAGAAATTTTTTAAAACAATAATGTGTTTTTCTCAACTTTATTTTTTTTTCATCGTGGACTGTTTTCCTGTAGGTTATTGGGGTAAGTATTTAAAGGATGGTTAAATGTCCATGCATTCAAACAAGAGCTGGGACACACTTTAAGGCTGAAATATAATTAATAAGTCATTTAAGTTACGTACACATCAGAATTGCACCAATGCACAGCTCACTTATACGATGGTTCTCCATACTCATTGAAATATTTTTAAATATTGTAATCAATCATCAACAAAAATAGTCAGGCGCTGAGGAACTGCCCTGCAGCAAAAAAATTAGTTTCATGTACTTTAACACAGATTTGTCAGCTAGGAGTTAACAGTAAATTCAGGGTCAATTCTAAATTGTTCAAAATGGGTAGAAATGAAACACTGAGATCGGGATCAGTTTGTAGAGGTTTCTGCTGAGGGCAACAGTGGGATCAGGCGTTCATACATTCCTGTGAGTCCAGCGACAGATATACATCAGCTTTACATTGGAAAGTGCTCAGGCCATCCTGGATGAGTTCACAACTCTGCAGATTGGGAGAGATGTCCTTGACACAGACAGCCTGTGGAATGAACACACACACACAAACACCAACACGGTAATTTATTAAAACCAGGAGTCCTGGAGAACACCGAGTTAACATTTCAGGTGCAGCAAGACTGTTCTTTGGAACTGCGTCTCTCTCTCTACACACCCCCTCCACCCGCCCCGTCTCCTAACTGTCAGGGCCACCAGATTACGACAATGTTACAACTACACTGTCCTTGTGGTAGCGTCCCTACCTCTAAACCAGGTTTAACTCCCGGCTGCTCCTGTTATTATGTAATAACGTCTCGGAACAGGTTAATTTAAAACGTACCTCTAACTACACTGCAGTTTGTGGAGGTGCCGGTGTTGGACTGGAGTGGACAAATTTTAAAACATCCAACCAGTTTATTTGGAAGCACTATCTTTCGGAGCGCTGCTCCTTCATCAGGTAACCTAGCAAACTTTAGTGTTTATTTGTAGACTACAGGAGACCGTGTGGACAGGTTGTGTTGTGACGGGTTTTACTTTAAAACCATCCTCCAGCTAGTCTGGTTTTGTAAATTTCAGCTGTTAAGTATTTGCAAGGATTCCCGTTCTGATTATAATCCTTATGGTCTGTAACTGCGCTGAGCTTGGATGCAGAGTAATCGCAAAATATTCAACTAGCGACTCCCTAGAAAACAGAAACTGCAGCTCCATTCAGTCTTCACCTTCTCTGTCTCTTTCTCTCCCTCACCCTCTCACTATCTATTCCCTTCACTTCACCCCTGCTCTCACCCTCCCCTCACACTCTCTCCACCACACTCCCCCTGTATGCGCTACCCCACCTTCTCTCAAACTCACTCTTCAACCTTCCTTACTCGCACTCCCACACACACACAACTTTCCGCCCTTTGCCTACTCTCTCCCTTCCTCACTCTCCCCTCCCTCATTCTCCTCCTCCCTCATTCTCCTCCTGTCAGGCTGACAGTTCCCTCTCCCTCTGCTGTGTACAGCCTGGGATCTTTGGGGTTGGGGTAAATTCCAGGGAGTGCAGTTTAAATTGTTCTGTCAGCCTTTAATCAAACCCTCGCGGAGCTTCTCTCGGTCGACCTTAAAAGCCAGCCCCTCTTCCCCATCACCAACACACAATACTCTCTGGGATTTGTAGCGCAGGTTTAACCTGAAACGTAAACCCATTCGAAATGACAGCCTTCCAAAGTGTGACAGTGTATGATATTGGTTTAAAACTACATTCTGATGCAGTTTTTTAAAGCAATCTGCTACAGATTTCTCCCGTGGAGTCTGTGTCCCCTCGGGGTGTATTTGCCACGGCTGCTTTCTCAATATCTCCCCCCCCCCCCCCCCCACACCTCCCGCCGCCTGCCCTCTGTGTCCCTCCTTGGTATCTCCCTCCTCAGTCTGTTCCTGTGTATCCTGTCCCGCATTCCATCCTCTCTCTTTCCACAATCCTGCCAGCACTCACCCCCTCTATTTACACCTTGACCATTTCCCTGTCTCTGTCAATGTGACACCTGTCCTCACCACAGTCCCTACCCCTTCCCCTCTCTGTGAATCTTCCCTTCCTCTTTCTACTTCCTCTCTCCCATCTCCCGCTCTCTGTCCTCTCCCCTACCTTCCTTGACCCACCCCTCTCTCCCTCCCTATTCCACATTCTTTTCCCGCCCTCCCAACTCCCTCTCTCCATTCCCCACACTTTCCGCCTCCTCCTGTCTGAGTTTCTTTTCTCTCTCACCACCTCACATCTTTTTTCCTCCCAACTTCCCTCTCACCTCCCTCTCCCACTCCATCTCTCACCTCCCTCTCCCACAGTCTAACAATTCCATTTTCTCTCTCTCTCCTTCCATACTGCCCGCCCATCTTTTCCTTCTCCCCTTCCCTATCCCACTCTCTCCCTTTTCCCACCTCTCTCTTCAATTTCTCCCTATCCCTTTCTCCCCCATCTTTCTCATTTCTCTCCCCATCCATCTCTCCCTCTATCTCTCCCTATCCCTCTCCTCCCTCCCCTCCCTCTCCCTGTCTCTCCCCCTCCCTCTCCCTCTCCCTGTCTCTCCCCCTCCCTCTCCCTCTCCCTGTCTCTCCCCCTCCCCTCTCACTCACCATGGTTTTGATGAGGGTGTTGCTCCGGTGTTGACTCCCCTGCTCCGATTCCACGCTGTTTTCTGCCGCCTCTGACCCGGGGCTGAGCTCTGATCTGCGGATGTAGGGCGAGCGGCGGATCCCGGACAGGAGCCCGGAGGCTCTGCCGACCGAGTAGTAGGTGGGTCCGGTCGCCTGTTTGTACCAGGCTTGCCCGGGGCTGGGCAGGAAGCTGGAGAGCAGGATACTGAGTAATACCAGCTTCAGGGAGCTCTCCAGGGATGGCATCTTGTGATTGCTGGAGACTGGCTGGGACAGCAGCTCCGAATGGGAATGGACCATCCCCACCTTCCCTTATATAAGCACTCAAACCATCCCCCTACTCTCATTCTCTCATTACACACACGCCCCCTCTCCACTGTGTACCAATCCGGAACCATCCAGGGACTCTTCACTGCCCCCTCCTCCCCACCCCCCCAACCACAAACACACACCAAGGAGGGGGCCATCACTAACAGGACCAGCACAATAAAGGTTTATAAAGGGGGCATGGACAGGGTAAATAGACGAGGTCTGTTCCCTGGGGTGGGGGAGCCCAGAACTAGAGGGCACAGGTTAAGGGTGAGAGGGGAAAGATATAATAGGGACCTAAGGGGTGACTTTCTCACTCAGAGGGTGGTACGTGTATGGAATGAGCTGCCAGAGGATGTGGTGGAGGCTGGTACAATTACAGCATTTGAAAGGCATTTTGTAAGAAATGAATACAAAGGGTTTAGAGAGGTATGGGTCAAGTGCTGGCAAATGGGGCTAGATTAGCTTAGGATATCTAGTTGGCATGGACGAGTTGGACTGCGGGGTCTGTTTCTGTGCTGTATGACTCTAAGTGACCTCTTTCTCAAGGGGGTATTTGGTCATAGCATTACAGAGCTGCACAGCACAGAAACAGACCCCGCAGTCCAACTCGTCCATGCCGACTAGATATCCTAAGGTAATCTAGCCCCATTTGCCAGCACTTGACCCATACCTCTCTAAACCCTTTGTATTCATTTCTTACAAAATGCCTTTCAAATGCTGTAATTGTACCAGCCTCCACCACATCCTCTGGCAGCTCATTCCACACACGTACCACCCTCTGAGTGAGAAAGTCGCCCCTTAGGTCCCTTTTAAATCTTTCCCCTCTCACCTTAAAACAATGCCCTCTAGTTTTGGATTCCTCTACCCCCCATCTTGTCTATTCACCCTATCCATGCCCCTCATGATTTTATAAACCTCTACCAGGTCAGACCTCTGTCTCTGACACTCCAGGGAAAAAAGCTGCAGCCTATTCAGCCTCTCCCTTTAGCTCAAATCCTCCAACCCTGGCAGCGTTCTTGTGGATCTTTCCTGAACCCTGTCAAGTTTCACAACATTCCTATAACAGAGAGACCAGAATTGAATGCAGTATTCTAAAAGTGACCTAACCAATGTACAGCTGCAATATGACCTCCCAACTCCTATACTCAATGCACTGACCAATAAAGACAAACACCTTCACTATCCTGGCTACCTGCTTCTTGAAACCCCTGCTATCCTAACTTTGTGAGGGCACTCCGAGGGGAGGGAGTCCCAGGAATTTGACTCACCCAGCAATATACCAGCCTGACTTGGCAAATGTATGACTCCAAAGGCCACTCGCAGCCGGTGGTGTTCTTTAGAGAGGCAGTTACCCTTTGGTGAGGCACTTCAGGGGTTAAATGGTCAGACTGGGGGTAAGGAGGTTGGTGGGGACAGAGTACAAGGGAATGGACGGTGTGTGAGAGGAGCAGGGTTCTGGTTAAATAAAGGTTCAGACAGGGCTGGGTGGTGTGATGTCAGCATGTGATTCCCAGAACTGGGCACCATCTGGAGACTGGGATTTAGAGGATTCCCTTGTTTCATATTCCACGTTCCTTTTTAAAAAAAAGTAAGCATCCGCACACTTTCTAAACCATCCTATTAATTTGACACATCAAAGGTTCCTGATTTTGTATCTGTTAAATTCCTCTGCTCTTGCACCTCCTTAACATCATAGCTTGCAGCTGCTTCACTCCTTGCTCTCTTTCATTCTGAAGAAGAATCATTCCTGACTCGAAACATTAGCTCTGTTTCTCTCTCAGACCTGCCGAGTGTCTCCAGCATTCTCTTTGTTTGTGCCACTCTGTGTTTTTCTCTCTCTGCTCATAAAACTGTTTGCCACCACATTCTACTTTCTTTCCCTTGACCCATTACAAACCCAGGTGACCATTGTCCATAAGAAATAGGATGAGGAGTAGGCCATTTGGCCCCTCGAGCCTGTTTCACTGTTCACTAGGATTATGGCTGATCCGACATTCCCCACGTCCACTTTCTGCCCTCTCCCCGTAACCCTTGATTCCCGACTGATCAAGAATCTATCTCCGCCTTCAATATCCACAAGGACTCTGCCCCCATAGCTCTCTGGGGCAAGGACACACAGCCCTCTGACGGAAGGAATTCCTCCTCATCTCAGCCTTAAATTGGCGCCTCTTTATTCTGACACTGTGCCCTCTGGTCCTAGACTCCCCTATAAGGAAAAATATCCTCTCAGCATTGACTCTGACAAGAACCCTGTATGTTTTAATGAGATCACCTCTCCTTCTCCTAAGTCCCAATGATCTTTTAACATTATATTTCACTTTTGAACATGTCTCTTCATCAGTCCTCTCTGTTATTTCAATTGGGTTAGTCAGGCAGTGTTCTGCCTTTGATAAATCTATCAGCTAAAAACCCAGGCTTCTCCAAGTGGGAATTAATTTTATCCTTGAAAGAGTTTTCACAGTTTTCTTGTAATTAACTTCACGGCAATCAGTCTAATGTTTATCAGATTTATCCCTTTCCCCTTTTCTAAATGGAGTGTAATATTTCCAATCCTCCGACATCACTCTAAAATGAAAAGTGGATTGTGATCACAGCTTCAGCTATTTCCACTCAGCCTCCCTCAGCAATCGAAGGATTCAGGGCAAAAGTGAGGACTGCAGATGCTGGAGATCAGAGTCTAGATTAGAGTGGTGCTGGAAAAGCAGAGCAGGTCAGGCAGCATCCGAGGAGCAGGAAAATTGACGTTTCGGGCAAAAGGCCTTCATCAGGAATAGAGGCAGGGAGCCTCCAGGGTGGAGAGATAAATGGGAGGGGGGGGGGGGGGGGGGGGGTTGCTGGGGAGAAGGTAGCCTAGATACAGACGGTGGATAGGAGTGGGAATGAAGGTGATAGGTCAGAGAGGAGGGTGGAGTGGATAGGTGGGAAGGGGGATAGGCAGGTAGGACAGGTCATGAGGATGGTACTGAGCTGGAAGGTTGGAACTGGGGTAGGGGAAATGAGGAAACTGGTGAAGTCCACCCCCATCCACCTATTGTACTCTAGGCTACCTTCTCCCAAGCCTCACCACCCCCCTCCCATTTATTTCCCCACCCCGGAGGCTCCCTGCCTTCATTCCTGATGAAGGGCTTTTGCCCGAAACGTCAATTTTCCTGCTCCTTGGATGCTGCCTGACCTGCTGTGCTTTTCCAGCACCACTCTAATCTAGAATCGAAGGATTCACCCAACTGGACCAGGTAAGTTGCTAACTTTGAGTACCTTTGAGTAATGCCAACCTATTCAGTGCCTCTGGCTATGATTGAAAAAAGAGAGAAACAATGTCTCAACTCTCTCCTTTACTCTGACTTCAACCACCCCTTTGGTAGAGGCAGAATCAATGTACTCATTTGATACCTCAGTAATGTCATCTTTCTCCACAAAGTGAATTCATTTTTGGTCCCTAATTACTCCCAACCTTCCTTTAACTTTCATTTTGCTTTTTAACATGAAATATGTCTGGGTTCTAGTTGAGGTTACGTTTCTATTACCCTTCAGTATGACCATGCAGACTGGTTTTGGATTATAATCTGTACCAGTTATTAAATTATTTTAGCAGCTTTTTTATTTGTTATCCAAGGAGCTCTAGCTTTGGATGCTTTAAGTTTCTTCCTTTCTGGGAACTGCTTTGGTTCGAGACCTGCTATTTCCTATTCATTCTGTTTCTGGCTAATTTGTATCTTGTCCAACTGTGCTAAATCCCTCCTCAAATGCGTGAACTTGATTTTTCTTCCCTCCTTTCTGTAACTGCCTTAAACCTAATTCTATTGTGGTCACTGTTGCCTACACACTCTCCCTCTAATGGGGAAACTGAGAAGAGCAGGAGGAGGCCATTTGGCCCTTCAAGCCTGCTCTGCATTCATCACGATCATGGCTGATCATCCAACTCAAGAGCTTAATCCCGCTTTCTCCTGCTTAATAACCTTTGATCCCCAAGTGTTATATCTAGCTGCCTCTTGAATACACTCAATGTTTTGGCATCAAGTACTTCCTGTGGTAATGAATCCCACAGGCTCACCACTCTCTGGGTGAAGATATGTCTCCTCATCTCCGTCCTAAGTGGTCCACCCCAAATCCTCAGACTGTGACCCCTGGTTCTGGACGCACTCCCACCATCTGGAACATCTTCCTTGCATCTACCCCGTCTCGTCCTGATTAGAATTTTACAAGTCTCTCTGAAATCCCCCCCCCCCTCCTCATTCATCTGAATTCCAGCAAAATCGATCCTAACCTAGTCAATGCTCATCACGAATCAGTCGCTCCATCCCCAGAGTCAGCCTGGGGAAGCCTATGCTGCACTCCCTTCAGAGCAAGAGCTCAGAAAAGGGAGACAAAAACTACACACAATATTCTCAGCACAACATGGTCCTCTTCATTCTCCAGAACCGGATCCAGCATTGCTCCCGTCCTCAGCGAGAAGAACGTTCCCATGTGTATATTTCGCTTTCAATTCTTTGCCCCCTTTATCCTTTACTCTGTCTCATCCCCTGTCTCTATTAGAGTAATTGAAGTCACTCAGTACTCATGCATTATGATTTGCATGTTTTAAAGAAACTTGCGAACAGATTTGTTCCCCTCTCTCTCCTTCTCACTGTGCAGGAATCTGTAGTGAACAGTGTAACCATTTCATTCCTGTTCCTCATCCCAAACCAGATTAATTCAGTGTTTAGAATTGTCAGACTGGCATCTGCCTCCTTCTCCCTCCCTGCCATCTCATTCTCTTCCCTTTCCCTCCGAGCTAGCCAGGAATATATGTTTCCCACTGCCTGCCCATGTTTAAGGCAGGTCTCTGTTATAACAGCTACATTGTTTACCCCATCAGGAAATTAGTGCCTGGAGCTCACTCTGTGTTATTAGTCACTGACTGCAGTCCTTCCTCCATCTGATTCCTGCTCTCGCTGCAACGTCCTATCTTCACCTGCTCTTTGTCGGTCCCTGTTTTCTGCATATCTTTGTTCCCGTCACTGTGTCTGGGAGCAATCGCCTTCATTCAAAATCATCCAGATGAGCTGAGGAGATGATGGATTAGGGAGATGCTGCAGAATGGAAGGTGGAGACAGCAGACACATGAGTTGCCCGAGAAGGTATACTCAAAACGTTTACTCGCGTATTCTTCCCTTGTGTGACAGAAAAAAGGCAGACTCAGAATTTAATGAAATAAGCCTTTCTTTATTTTAACTCTTTAAGTATAATACTCAATATAAAACATTTATTTGTTGCAACTTACTTTTTATTTCATCTAACATAATGTCAACTTCAACTCATTTCATTTAGCTTCACTTTATTTAATCCACAATTGTGGGCGGCACGGTGGCACAGTGGTTAGCACTGCTGCCTCACAGCACCAGAGACCCGGGTTCAATTCCCGCCTCGGGCGGCTCTCTGTGTGGAGTTTGCACATTCTCCCCGTGTCTGCGTGGGTTCCCTCCGGGTGCTCCGGTTTCCTCCCACAATCCAAAAATGTGCAGGTTAGGTGAATTGGCCATGCTAAATTGCCCGTAGTGTTAGGTGAAGGGGTAAATGTAGGGGAATGGGTCTGGGTGGATGCACTTCGGCGGGTCAGTGTGGACTTGTTTCCACACTGTAAGTAATCTAATTAACCCTAACTCTAGCTCTAAGTTTGACTTGAATCAAACATTACCCGATTGGAATGATGTTCCTGGGCTTGGAATAAGCTGGGGCTGTTTTCCCTGGAGTATTGGAGGCCGAAGGGTGAACTTATAGAGGTTTATAAAATCATGAGGGGCACATATAGGGTGAATAGCCAAGGTCTTTTCCTCAGGGTAAGAGAGTTCAAAATAAGAGGGCGTAGGTTTATGGTGAGAGGGGAAAGATTTACAGAGGACTTAAGGGGCAACGTTTTCACACAGAGGGTGGTGCATGTATGGAATGAGCTGCCAGAGGAAGTGGTGGAGGCTGGTACAATTGCAACATTTAAAAGGCATCTGGATGGGTATATGAATAGGAAGAGTTTGGAGAGATATGGGCCAAATGCTGGCAAATGGTACTAGATTTATATAGGATATCTGGTCAGCACAGACGAATTGGACCGAAGGGTCTGTTTCGGTGCTATACATCTCTATGACTCTAACTGGCCAACTTTGTTCTCTGGTTAGGTCCAGCCTTGTGGTTCTTTGTCTTCTCTGAAGGTAATTTCAGGGCACATACTTCGCAAATGTTGGTCTTGAAGGTGTCTCCTGAGACAATCCTTTGTTTTGATAACTTATCTCAAAAATATGCTTGGTTTCCAGGAAGACACTCAACCAATGAGTTGATCAAAGCGTGATCACATTGTTCAATCCCAACCAATGCAATTTTACAGTTAAATAATTCCCAAATGCTAACACTAAGTCTTGAACAGTAACATTCCATGCTCCGTATAAAGATGCCCATATCATTTGCCTTATTTGGTCAACACAAGGAACTGCATGTCCTGGGCTGCAGCCTTTACTGAGGTCAGAGTTTAAACTAACAACCAAAATTCCCAGCATGCTTCATTATAGCTCTTAACCAATGTTATAGCCATTTCTGCTGTTGGCCACGTGACCACACATGGGCCCAGCACACACAAACACGACATACGTGAACATACAATATATATCAATTCAAAATAAGGGGGGATGCCATTTAGGACTGAGATGAGGAGAATTTTATTTCCATGAATCTTTGGAATTGTATATCCCAGAGGGCTGTGGATGTCCAGTTTTTGAGTATACCTAAAGTAGAGGTTGATAGATCACTATCAAAAGTGTTAAGGATTATGGAAATAGTGTGGGTACAAAGCATTGAAGTGTTCGATCAATCATGATCATAGTAAATGGCAGAGAGGTGTGATGGGCTGAGTGGCCTACTCATTTTCCTAAATGTGTAAGAAACACAGGTAAAAGTCACACCAAACACCAATCTTGCAGGTGCTAATTGTAGGAATTTGCAGCGTTAAAAGTTGGCTTTCTCCTGTTTCTGTCTCATGGCAGTGTCTACACAGGAGAGGTGATTAACATTGCTTTTAAAGACTCTTATATAAATATACGGTCTTCCTATAAGACAGTCTTTGAATGTAACTCTAAAACGTGCTTGTGCTCATTAGTGGTCAAGATAGTTGCGTTTTCCCAGTCAAAAATCATACAATGCCAGGTTATAGTCCAACAGGTTTATTTGGAAGCACTGGCTTTTGGAGCGCTGCTCCTTCATCAGATGCTTTTTCCCCAGAGCGGTTATCTGTTTTATACAGATGTTGGACACTTTAATCTCTGGCTGTGCTGTAAAACCATTTGAAATATGGTGCAGCTGCTCCCTCTGCTGGTGGTGTTATGTAGCACCTAAGACCTCTTGGACTTACAGCATTTCCCAAACCATTTTCCAACATGGTGCTGGAAGAGCACAGCAGTTCAGGCAGCAAAGCTACTTGGATCCAGAATCTGGTTTCCAGCATCTGCAGTCATTGTTTTTACCTCATTTCCCA
This sequence comes from Chiloscyllium punctatum, assembly GCF_047496795.1. Lineage (NCBI taxonomy): Eukaryota > Metazoa > Chordata > Chondrichthyes > Orectolobiformes > Hemiscylliidae > Chiloscyllium > Chiloscyllium punctatum. Next base: position 57,453,079 of record NC_092777.1, read on the forward strand.
AACTGGTCTGATTTTCGAGGCTTGAAAATGATTGTGAGACCTGTGGGGGTGGGGTTGAGAGTGTGGCAGAGTTGGGGTAGGGTAGGGGCGTACAGCTATCATAACTCTGCTAGAGATCCATATTCCTGGTCTCGGAGCTTGTGATGCCCCAGTTCTAGTTTCTGGTCAACATGACACAGTGATTTAATAGACTGACCTTTCACCCCCTGGGAGCTGGGGTGTATGCTGGGCACTGACAAGCTGCTTCTGACTGGGTGCAGGTTCACTGCATTGAACTAGTGCCCAACTCGGCCATCACAGCCAGGAGGATTGGTACAATCCCTCCCTCCAGCAGAGAGACAAGACAGAGACACAGCAGCTGCCCCAAGCTCCAGCCAACTGCAATTGACCAACAACAACAACTTGCATTTATATAACTCCCTCATCAGATCAAAATGGCCCAAGGTACTTCACAAGGGCATCATCTTGAGAAAAATGAAGTTGAAATCAGTGAAGGAGATACTAAGAGAGGTGATCAAAAAAGCTTGGTCAAAGTGGTGAGTTTTTACGCTGCCGGCTGGCATGTGGTACTATGTCTGCGTTAAATCCTGTGAACAGAGCCAGCAACTCAAGCCTGGGCCTCCATGAGGCGCTGTGGACCCTCAACAACAGCAGGATTGTACTCCAGCACAATCTGTAACCAGCATATCCCCGACTCAATCATTACCATCAGGCCAGGGAATTAACTGTGGTTCGATGGGGAGTGCAGGAGGGCAGGCTGGGAGCAGCACCAGGTTTACCTGAAGATGAGGAAGCCACCCAACAGGACTATTTGCGTTTCAAACAGCATGAACAACAAGTGACAGACAGAGCTAAGCAATCTCACGGATCAGGTGTAAAGTCTGCAGTCCTGCCTTATCCTGTCGGGAATGGTGGTAGACAATTAAATAACTCACTGGTGAAGGAGGCTCCACAAATCCCTGTCCTCAATGATGGAAGAATTAGAATTAAAGTTAGAATTAGGTTTTATTGCCACATGTATTTAAATATAGGGATACGAGTACAACCAAAAGTGTAGAAGGTCACCCTTTTCTAGCACTATCTCAGGTGCAAAGATACCTCAGTTAAAAATCATAGGTATAAGTAAGAAAATTGAATAAAAAGGTAAAAGTTCAGCATTACAGTCCTTTTAAAGCAGGGCGTCAGGGAAAGATTTACAAGGATGTTGCCAGGGTTGGAGGGTTTCATCTATAGGGAGAGGCTGAACAGGCTGGGTCTGTTTTATCTGGAGCGTAGGAGGCTGAGAGGTGACCTTATAGAGGTTTATAAAATCACGAGGGTCATGGATAGGATAAATAGACAAACTATAAAAGGGACCTAAGGGGCAACTTTTTCATGCAGAGGGTGGTACGTGTGTGGAATGAGCTGCCAGAGGAAGTGGTGGAGGCTGGTACAATTGCAATATTTAAGAGGCATTTGGATGGGTATATAAATAGGAAGGGTTTGGAGGGATATGGGCCGGGTGCTGGCAGGTGGGACTAGATTGGGTTGGGATATCTGGTCAGCATCGATGAGTTGGACCGGAGGGTCTGCTTCCACACTGTACATCTCTAAGACTCTATGACCACTTCCATTTGGAAGGACAAGGGCAGCAGTAACATGGGAACAACACCCCCTGCAAATTCTCCTCCAAGCCACTCACTATCCTTATTTGGAAGTATATCGCTGTTCCTTCACTGCTGCTGGGTCAAACTTCGGTAACTCTCTACTCCAAGGCTTTAGGAGTAAACCCACAGACACAGTGGTTCATAAAGGCAGCTCAGCCTCACCTCCTCAAGAGGCAATTAGGGACGGGCAATAAATGCTGGTCTAGCCAGCGATGCCCATATCCTATTGCTCTTGCAGCAAAGAGAGTGAAAGGTGGGGAAGGGGATTATGAAAAGCATTAGGAGGGGGGTTCCTGAGCCTCTTCTTCATTGTTAAGTGAAATGCTTCTCAGATTGACAGAGGGCACCACCCTGAACCTGGGAGGCTGTGGGAATGACGGGGTGAACCCAGGCAGCTGCCACAATATGGACATAAATTAAAACACGCTCCATTCAGGATGCTGCTCTTTATTAAAGGCCTTTCAGCTGACACAGTATTCGCCCCCTCCCCTAACCACCTCACTCCCTCCAGCCCCCGAGAGAAACTGTGTCTTCCCCTGTAACCACCCGCGGGAGGATCTGTGTAACTCCCTCCTCGCTCCCACTTGCTCTCGCAGGGCTCTTCATACAACAGGGAGGGGCTGGAGCGTGATCAACTTTATAAGTCAAACTTAGTGTCACACGCTGACTTCTCAAACTTTCTCTGCTTCATCTGTGTGCACATGTCTGTGTGTCCACCTGTGTATGTATGTGCATGTGTGTCTGTGTGTGCATGTGTGTCTGTGTGTGCATGTGTACATGCATATGCATGTGTGTCTGTGTGTGCATGTATATATAGAACATAGAACATAGAACGTAGAAGAATACAGCACAGTATAGGCCCTTTGGCCCTCGATGTTGCGCCGATCCAAGCCCACCTAACCTACACTAACCCACTATCCTCCATATACCTATCCAATGCCCGTTTAAATGCCCATAAAGAGGGAGAGTCCACCACTGCTACTGGCAGGGCATTCCATGAACTCACGACTCGCTGAGTAAAGAACCTACCCCTAACATCTGTCCTATACCTACCACCCCTTAATTTAAAGCTATGCCCCCTCGTAATAGCTGACTCCATACGTGGAAAAAGGTTCACACAGTCAACCCTATCTAAACCCCTAATCATCTTGTACACCTCTATCAAGTCACCCCTAAACCTTCTTTTCTCCAATGAAAACAGCCCCAAGTGCCTCAGCCTTTCCTCATAGGATCTTCCTACCATACCAGACAATATCCTGGTAAACCTCCTCTGCACCCGTTCCAGTGCCTCCACATCCTTCCTATAGTATGGCGACCAAAACTGCACACAATATTCCAGATGCGGCCGCAACAGAGTCTTATACAACTGTAACATGACCTCAGGACTCCGGAACTCAATTCCTCTACCAATAAAAGCCAGTACGCCATATGCCTTCTTCACTGCACTATTTACCTGGGTGGCAACTTTCAGAGATCTGTGTACATGGACACCAAGATCCCTCTGCTCATCCACGCTATCAAGTATCCGACCATTAGCCCAGTACCCCATCTTTTTGTTACTCTTACCAAAGTGAATCACCTCACACTTAGCTACATTGAACTCCATTTGCCACCATTCTGCCCAGCTCTGCAGCTTATCTATATCCCGCTGTAACCTGCCACATCCTTCCTCACTGTCAACAACTCCTCCGACTTTTGTATCATATGTATGTGCATGTGAGTCTGTGTGTGCACGTGTGCCTGTGTGTGCACTTGTGTCTGTGTGTGCACCTGTGTATGTATTTGTATGTGTGTATGAGTGTGCACCCTTGTATGTATGTGCATGTGTGCATGTGTGTCTGTGTGTGCACCTGTATATGTATGTGCATGTGTGTCTGTGTGCATGTGTGTCTGAGTGTGCACATGTGTGTCTGTATGTGCACCTGTGTATGTGTGTGCATGTGTGCCTGAGTGTGCACCTGTGTATGTATGTGCATGTGTGTCTGTGTGCATGTGTGTCTGTGTGTATGTGTGTCTGAGTGTGCGCATGTGTGTCTGTGTGTGCATCTGTGAGTGTATCTGTGTGTGCACCTGTGTATGTATATGCATGTGTGTCTGAGTGTGCACCTGTGTAGGTATGTGCATGTGTGTCGGTGTGTGCACCTCTGTTTGTGCATGTGTGCATGTGCATGTGCATGTGTGTCTGTGTGTACACCATGTATGTGCATGTTTGTCTGTGTGTACACCTCTGTATGTGCATGTGTGCATGTGCATGTGTGTCTGTGTGTACACCATGTATATGCATGTGTGTCTGAGTGTGCACCTGTGTATGTATTTGCATGTGTGTCTATGTGTGCATGTGTATTTGAGTGTGCAACTACGAATGTGCATGTGTGTGCACCTATGATTATGCATGTGTCTGTGTGTGCACCTGTGTATGTATGTGCATGTGTGTCTGAGTGTGCACATGTGTCTGTGTGTGCACCTGTGTATGTGAATGTGTGCCTGTGTGTACACCTGTGTATGTATGTTCATATGTGTCTGAGTGTGCACCTTTATATGTATGTGCATGTTTGTCTGTGTGTACACCTGTGTATGTATGTGCATTTGTGTCTGAGTGTGCACCTGTGTAGGTATGTGCATGTGTGTCGGTATGTGCACCTCTGTTTGTGCATGTGCATGTGTGTCTGTGTGTACACCATGTATGTGCATGTTTGTCTGTGTGTACACCTCTGTATGTGCATGTGTGCATGTGCATGTGTGTCTGTGTGTACACCATGTATATGCATGTGTGTCTGAGTGTGCACCTCTGTATGTATGTGCATGTGTGTCTGAGTGTGCACCTGTGTATGTATTTGCATGTGTGTCTATGTGTGCATGTGTATTTGAGTGTGCAACTATGAATGTGCATGTGTGTGCACCTATGATTATGCATGTGTCTGTGTGTGCACCTGTGTATGTATGTGCATGTGTGTCTGAGTGTGCACATGTGTCTGTGTGTGCACCTGTGTATGTGAATGTGTGCCTGTGTGTACACCGGTGTATGTATGTGCATATGTGTCTGAGTGTGCACCTTTATATGTATGTGCATGTTTGTCTGTGTGTACACCTGTGTATGTATGTGCATTTGTGTCTGAGTGTGCACCTGTGTAGGTATGTGCATGTGTGTCGGTGTGTGCACCTCTGTTTGTGCATGTGTGCATGTGCATGTGCATGTGTGTCTGTGTGTACACCATGTATGTGCATGTTTGTCTGTGTGTACACCTCTGTATGTGCATGTGTGCATGTGCATGTGTGTCTGTGTGTACACCATGTATATGCATGTGTGTCTGAGTGTGCACCTCTATGTATGTGCATGTGTGTCTGAGTGTGCACCTGTGTATGTATCTGCATGTGTGTCTGTGTGTGCACCTGTGTATGTGTGTGTGTGAGTGTGCACCTGTGTATGTATGTGCATGGGTGTCTGTGTGTGCACCTGTGTATGTATGTGCATGTGTATCTGTGTGTGCACCTGTGTATGTATGTGCATGGGTGTCTGTGTGTGCACCTGTGTATGTATGTGCATGTGTATCTGTGTGTGCACCTGTGTATGTATGTGCACGTGTCTGTGTGCACCTGTTATACATTTGTGCATGTGTGTGCACCTGTGTATGTTTGTGCATGTCTCTGTGTGTGCACCTGTGTGTGTATGTGCATGTGTCTGTTTGTGCACCTGTATGTGTGTGCATGTGTATCTGTGTGTGCACATGTATCTCTGTGTGCATCTGTGTATGTATGTGCATGTGTGTGTGTGTGCACCTGTGTATCTATGTGCATGTGTGTGTTTGTGCACTGGTGTTTGTGCATATGTGTCTGTGAGTGCACGTGTATGTATGTGCACATGTATCTGAGTGTGCACCTGTGTATGTATGTGCATGTGTGTCTGTGTGCACCTGTATACATATGTGCATGTGTATCTGAGTGTGCATGTGTGTCTGTATGCACCTGTTATACATTTGTGCATGTGTGTGCACCTGTGTATGTTTGTGCATGTCTCTGTGTGTGCACCTGTGTATGTATGTGCATGTGTCTGTGCACCTGTATGTTTGTGCATGTGTATCTGTGTGTGCACATGTGCATGTGCACGTGTATCTCTGTGTGCATCTGTGTATGTATGTGCATGTGTGTGTGTGTGTGCACCTGTGTATCTATGTGCATGTGTGTGTTTGTGCACTGGTGTTTGTGCATATGTGTCTGTGAGTGCACGTGTATGTATGTGCACATGTATCTGAGTGTGCACCTGTGTATGTATGTGCATGTGTGTCTGTGTGCACCTGTATACATATGTGCATGTGTATCTGAGTGTGCACCTGTGTATGTACGTGCATGTGTGTCTGTGTGTGCATATGTATTTGAGTGTGCACCTATGTATGTGCATGTGTGTGCACCTATGTATATGCATGTGTCTGTGTGTGCACCTGTGTATGTGTATGCATGTGTCTGTGTGTGCACCTGTGTATGTATGTGCATGTGTGTCTGAGTGTGCACGTGTGTCTGTGTGTGCACCTGTGTGTGTGCATGTGTGCCTCTGTGTGCACCCGTGTATGTATGTGAATGTGTGCCTGTGTGTACACCTGTGTATGTATGTGCATGTGTGTCGGTGTGTGCACCTTTATATGTATGTGCATGTTTGTCTGTGTGTACACCTGTGTATGTATGTGCATGTGTGTCTGAGTGTGCACCTGTGTAGGTATGTGCATGTGTGTCGGTATGTGCACCTCTGTATGTGCATGTGTGTCTGTGCATGTGCATGTGTGTCTGTGTGTACACCATGTATGTGCATGTTTGTCTGTGTGTACACCTCTATATGTGCATGTGTGCATGTGCATGTGTGTCTGTGTGTACACCGGTGTATGTATATGCATGTGTGTCTATGTGTGCACCTGTGTATGTGTGTGCATGTGTGTCTGTGTGTGCATGTATGTCTGTGTGTGCACCTCTGTATGTGCATGTGTGTCTGAATGTGCACTTATGTATGTATGTGTATATGTATCTGTGTGTGCACCTGTGTATGTATGTGCATTTGTATCTGTGTGCATGTGTGTGCATGTGTGTCTGAGTGTGCACATGTGTGTCTGTGTGTGCACCTGTCTATGGATGTGCAAGTGTGTTTGTCTGTGCACCTGTGCATGTATGTGCATGTGTGCCTGTGTGCGCACCTGTGCATGTGTGTCTGTGTGTGCATCTGTTTATGTGTGTGCACCTGTGTATATGTGTGCATGTGTGTCTGTGTGTGAACCTGTGTATGTATGTGCTTGTGTGTCTGAGTGTGCTCCTGTGTATGTATGTGCATGTGTGTCTGAGTGTGCACCTGTGTATGTATGCGCATGTGTATCTGAGAGTGTACCTGTGTATGTATGTGCATGTGTGCCTGTGTGTGCATGTGTGTATGTGTGTGCATGTGTGTCTGTGTGTACACCTGTGTATGTGCATGTGTGTCTATGTGTACACCTGTGTAAGTATGTGCATGTGTATCTGTGTATGCATGTGTGTTTGAGTGTGCACATGTGTATCTGTGTGTGCATGTGTATCTGTGTGTGCACCTGTTTATGTGTGGGCAAGTGTGTATGTGTGTGCACCTGTGTATGTGTGGGCAAGTGTGTATGTGTGTGCACCTGTGTATGTGTGTGCATGTGTGTCTGAGTGTGCACCTGTGTAAGTATGTGCATGTGTGTGCACCTGTGTGTGTGCATGTGTGTCTGTGTGTGCACCTGTGTAAGTATGTGCATGTGTGTCTGTGTGTGTATGTGTGTGCATGTGTCTGAGTGTGCACATGTGTGTGCACCTGTGCATGTATGTACATGTGTATCTGTGTGTATATGCATGTGTCTAAGTGTACGTGTGTGTCTATTTGTGCATGTGTGTCTGAGTGTGCACATGTGTATGTATGTGCATGTGTGCCTGTGTGTGCACCTGTGTATGTATGTGCATGTGTGTCTGAGACTGCACGTGTCTGTGTGTGTATGTGTATGCATGTATGTCTGAGAGTGCACATCTGTGCCTGTGTGTGCGCCTGTGTATATATGTGCATGTGTATGTGCATGTCTGTCTGTGTGTGCACCTGTGTATGTGTGTGCATGTGTGTCTGTGTGTACATGCGTGTCTGAGTGTGCACGTGTGTCTTTGCATCCGTGTATGTGTGTGCATGTGCGTCTGAGTATGCACCTGTGTATGTGTGTGCATGCGTGTCTGTGTGCACCTGTGTATGTGCGTGCATGTATGTCTGCGTGTGCACCTGTGAATATATGTGCATGTGTGACTGAGTGTTCATCTGTGTGTATGTGCATGTGTGTCTGTGTGTGCACCTGTGTATGTGTGTGCATGTATGTCTGCGTGTGCACCTGTGTATATATGTGCATGTGTGACTGAGTGTTCACCTGTGTGTATGTGCATGTGTGTCTGTGTGTGCACCTGTGTCTGTGTGTGCACCTGTGTATGTGTGTGAATGTGTGCGCACCTGTGTATGTATGTGCATGTGCGTCTGTGTGTGCACCTGTGTATGTGTGTCTGAGTGTGCACCTGTGTATGTGTGTCTGAGTGTGCACCTGTGTCTGTGTGTGCATGTGTGTCTGTGTGTGCACCTGTGTATGTATGTGCAAGTGTGCCAGTGTGTGCATGTATGTGGATGTGTGTCTGAGTGTGCACCTGTGTATGTATGTGCAAGTGTGCCAGTGTGTGCATGTATGTGGATGTGTGTCTGAGTGTGCACCTGTGTATGTATGTACATGTGTATCTGAGTGTGTACCTGTGCATGTATATGCATGTGTGTCTGTGTGTGCACCTGTGTATGTATGTGCATGTGTGTCTGAATGTGCACCTGTATATGTATGTGCCTGTGTATGTATCTGCATGTGTGTCAGAGTGTGCACTTGTGTGTGTTTGTGCACCTTTGTATGTATGTGCATGTGTGTCTGAGTGTATGTGCACGTGTGTCCGTGTGTGCACCTCTGTATGTATGTGCATGTGTATCTGAGAGTGTACCTGCGTATGTGTGTGCATGTGTGTATGTGTGTGCATGTGTGTCTGTGTGTACACCTGTGTATGTGCATGTGTGTCTATGTGTACACCTGTGTATGTGCATTTGTGTCTGTGTATACACCTGTGTATGTATGTGCATGTGCGCCTGTGTGTGCACCTGTGTATACATGTGCAGGTGTGTCTGTGTGTATGTATGTGCATGTGTATCTGTGTGTGCGCCTGTGTATGTATGTGCATGTGTATCTGTGTGTGCGCCTGTGTATGTATGTGCATGTGTATCTGAGTGTGCACCTGTGTATGTATGTGCATGTGTGTGTGCACTTGTATATGTATGTGCATGTGTGTGCACCTGTGTATGCATGTGCAGGTGTGTCTGTGTGTATGTATGTGCATGTGTATCTGTGTGTGCGCCTGTGTATGTATGTGCATGTGTATCTGTGTGTGCGCCTGTGTATGTATGTGCATGTGTGTCTGTGTGTGCATGTGCGTACATGTGACTGTGTGTGCACCTGTATATGTACGTGCATGTGTGCCTGTGTATGTATGTGCATGTGTGTCTGAGTGTGCACTTGTGTGTGTGTGCACCTGTGTATGTGCATGTGTATCTGTGGACACCCGTGTATGTATGTGCATGAGTGTCTGTGTGTGCATCTATGTATGTACGTGGATGTGTGTCTGTGTGTGCAACTGTGTATGTATGTGCATGTGTATCTGAGTGTGCACGTGTGTGTGTGCAACTGTGTATGTGTGTGTATGTGTGTCTGTGTGTGCCCCTGCGTTTGTATGTGCATGTGTACCTGTGTGTGCACCTGTGTATGTATGTGCCTGTGTGTGCACTAGTGTATACATGTGCATGTGTGCCTGTGTGTGCACCTATATATGTATGTGCATGTATCTGTATGTGCATGTGTGTCTGTGTGTGCACCTGTGTATGTATGTGCATGTGTGTCTGAGTGTGCACGTGTGTGTGTGTGCACCTGTGTATATATGTGCATGTGTATCTGTGGACACCTGTGTATGTATGTGCATGTGTGTCTGTATGTGTGTGCATGTGTGTCTGTCACCTGTGTATTTTTATGCATGTGTGTCTGAGTGTGCACGTGTGTCTGTGTGTACACCTGTGTATGTATGTGCATGTGTGTCGGAGTGTGCATTTGTATGTGTGCGCGCGCACCTGTGTATGTATGTGCATGTGTATCTGTGGACACCCGTGTATGTGCATGTGTGTCTGTGTGTGCACCTGTGTATGTATGTGCATGAGTGTGCACTGGTGTATATATGTGCATGTGTGTCTGTGTGTGCACCTGTATATGTATGTACATGTGGGACTGAGTGTGCACCTGTGTGTCTGTGTGCCTGTGTGTCTGAGTGTACACCTGTGTATGTATGTGTGTGCACCTGTGTAAGTATGTGCATGTGTGTCGGTGTGTGCACCTCTATGTGCATGTGTGTCTGTGTGTACACCTGTGTGTGTATGTGCATGTGTGTGTGAGTGTGCACCTGTGTATGTATGTGTGTACACCTGTGTATGTATGTGCATGTGTGTGTGTGTGTGCGCGCACCTGTGTATGTATGTGCATGTGTGTCTATGTGCGTGTGTGACTGTGTGCATGTGTCTGTATGTGTGTGCATGTGTCTGAGCATGCTCATGTATGTCTGTGTGGCAACCTGTGTATGTGTGTGCATGTGTGTCTGAGTGTGCACCTTTGTATGTGCGTGTCTGTGTGCATGTGTGTATGTGCATGTGTCTGAGTGTGCACCTTTGTATGTGCGTGTGTCTGTGTGCATGTGTGTCTGAGTGTGCACCTGTGTATGTATGTGCATGTGTGTCTGTGTGTGCACCTGTATACATATGTGCGTGTATCTGAGTGTGCATCTATGTGCATGTGTGCACCTGTTATACATATGTGCATGTGTGTGCACCTGTGTATGTGCATGTGTGTCCACCTATGTGCATGGTCTGTGCACCTGTATGTATGTGCATGTGTATCTCTGTGTGCACATGTGTATGTATGTGCATTTGTGTCTATCTGTGCATCTGTGTATGTATGTGCATGTGTGTGTTTGTGCACTGGTGTTTGTGCATGTGTCTGTATGTGCACGTGTATGTATGTGCACGTGTATCTGAGTGTGCACCTGTGTATGTATGTGCACGTGTATCTGAGTGTGCACCTGTGTATGTATGTGCATGCGTGTCTGTGTGCACCTGTATGCATATGTGCATGTGTATCTGAGTGTGCACCTATGTATGTGTATGTGTGTGCATGTGTATCTGAATGTGCACCTATGTGCATGTGTGTCTGTGTGTGCACCTATGTATATGCATGTGTCTGTGTGCACCTGTATACATATGTGCATGTGTGTGCACCTGTGTATGTATGTGCATGTGCGTCTGTGTGTGCACCTGTGTACGTGCATGTCTGTGTGTGCACCTGTGTATGCAAGTGCATGCGTATATATGCACGTGTGTGTGTGTGTGTGTGTATGTGCCTGTGTATATGTGCATGTGTGGGTCTGAATGTGCACATGTCTCTGCATGCGCAAGTGCCTGTGTGTGCAAATGTATCTGAGAGTGCAGGTGAGTGTTGGGGGTGTGGGTGTTGTATTGACCTGCCCAATAGAACAGTGCAAGTGGAGGTAGGTGAACCGTGATGGAGCGATTACACATTGGGGTTAATGAAGGGTATCATAGGTCAAGTTAGGTCAAGGATCTAGGACGTTTGACACTAATCCAACAGAGTAATGATCTTCTCCAGTTGTAAGCTGCCATTGAAATAGGGACACGAGAAACTGGTTTACGCAAAATATTGAGTTTATTTCAGATTTCCAGCATCCACAAAATGCTGGAGAAAATTAATGGGTCTGGCAGTATGTCTGGAGAGAGACACAGAGTTAATATTTCAGCTCGAAAGATTCGTCAGAGTCGACGCGGAACATTTCCCTCCCCACAGATGGTGGATGTATTTCCAGCATTTATAGTTTCCACGTCAGAAACGTGGAACAGAACTTAAACGAAGCTGAGAAGAGAATTTCCAGAATTTATTGAATTGTTTTGTCTGCAGAATGCTCCAGGGGCTGCAAATTTTTCACTTTTTTAGGTTTTTTTTCAGTATTTGAATTTATAAATAGCAGCAGCAAAGCTTAGATCTTACTTAAGACTAAAGGTTAATTTATTAGCAATTTTCAGCAACCATGATTAAAAAGGTGATACAACTTTTAGCTCAAATACAGATGTAACGATTGGAAGTAGGCACGGATAAAAGATACTTCTGATGAAAGTAAAATCAACTTTTAATAACTGCAGGCCTATTACTTGCTAGGAGATGGTCTTTCTGAAGTGATGATGTGGCGGAGCTGGTGTTGGACTGGGGTGGACAAACACCAGGTTATAGTCCAACAGGTTTATTTGGAAGTGCTAGCTTTCGAAGCACTGCTTCTTCATTGGGTAGCTAGTGGGGCAGGATCATAGGACACCGAATTTGATTTTGACTCACTAGCTAGAAGGAACAGCGCTCCCAAAGCTTGTACTTCCAAACCAGGGTGGACTATAACCTGGTGTTATGTGATTTTTAACTTTCTGAAGTGACAGGACAGAGAGTGAGAAAGTGAGAGCGGGAGAGAGAGCAGTTCTCTCGGGACTGTGTGGACTATTTCAGTAGAACTGCAGTAGGATTCCTGAAAGACTTTCTCTCTATGTTCCCATCTGTTTGAGGGGATGGGGTCTTTCAGAGTCCTTCCTGGGGGGTTCGGACAAAATGGTCTCTCTCACAGCCTGCCTCAAGTTGCTACATCAATTTTTGATAAACTATTGTTTGACAAAGCAATATCAACAATGCTGCAGTTCCCTGTGACTTCCTTCCAAGTCACCTGTTCTCTCAGAAGCTTTGAATTCTCAGACCCTTGGAAAACACTAAGTGTGTGTTCAGATATACATCAGCTTGTCCGCTATTTCTGGCTGTAGTGGCCAGAATAAGACCATAAGACATAGCAGCAGAAATTAGGCCATTCGGCCCATCGATTCTGCTGTACCATTCAATCATCGCTGATAAGTTTCTCAACCCCATTCTCCCATTTTCTCCCTGTAACCCTTGATACTCAGGAACCTGTCTATCTCCGTCTTAAATATACTCAATGACCTGACTTCCACAGCCCTCTGTGACAGTGAATTCCATAGATTCATCACTCTCTGGCTGAATAAATTTCTCCTTATCTCTGTTCTAAAAGGTCTTCCCTTTACACTCAGGCTGTGCCCTAGGGACTAGTCTCTCCTACCAATGGAAACATCTTCTCAACATCTACTCTGTCCATGCCATTCAGTATTCTATATGTTTCAATTAGATCCCTCTCATCCTTCGAGTATAAACCCAGAGTCCTTGAATGTTCCTCATAAGTTAAGCTTTTCATTCCTGGGGTAGTTATGTGACGTGTTAGGTTTGTATTCATTTTTACAGACAGACTAGGTTTCTAAACCGTACACATGAGATTATAATCACTTAAGGACAACAGCATTTCTTCTGCTCTCTCCAGCTGTCCCCGACCGACAGTCTACTGCCCCCTAGCCATTTAAATACGCCAATGCAGCTTTCGGAATGTAAAGAAAAACCAAGTCATAAACCTCCTCGTTCTCACACTCCATTTCGAGTTTTTAGTGAGGACAGAAACCAAAAGCTTCCTTCAAAGATGCCAAACTTCTCTCCATACTCCAAACCCACCAGCTGGTGAGGGCAATTCACCACCATCCATCTCCCAGATGCTCCAAACCAACATCCCAGAAACAGAACAGTTCAAGGGAAGTTCCGTGTACTTCTGCTGTCATAAAATTCTCTCCTCACTCTCAGGGTGATACTATCAAAACTGATCTCTGAATCTTGGGTGGCATGGTAGCTTAGCAGTTAGCACTGCTCCCTCACAGCACTCGGGTCCCAGGCTCAATTCCAGCCTCAGGCAACTGTGTGTGTGGAGTTTGCACGTTCTCCACGTCTCTGCGTGGGTTTTCCTCCGAGTGCTCTGGCTTCCTCCCACAGGCCAAAGATACGTGGGTTAGGTTGATTGGCCATGGGAAATTGCCCCATAGTGTCCAGTGATGTGCAGGCTGGGTGGGTAAGCCACGGGAAATGCAGGATTACAGGGATTGGGTAGGGTCAGTGTGGGATGCTCTTCAGAGGGTTAGTGTGGACTCAGTGGGCTGAATGGCCTGCTCAACATTGTATAGAAGTACCATATGGGAATCATACAAGGACACAGCAGGAGACTATTCAGCTCATAAAGCAGGACATATCTACATCGCTTCCTGCTACCACTAACTAAAATGTTTCCGTGTAAAACTCTAAGTGAATGGGAAGGTTTACATTTAAAGGGTTTGTTTTTCATTTACAGAGCTGCCTTGGGTTATCAATTTGCTGAGGAGCAAAGGTGGGTCATATCAAAGAAACAATGTACACCTTGTTGGCTCTTCACAACAGGCTGATCGTACAAAACCAGCCTGGATTTACAAAGCTCAGAACGTAATGTCTAACGCGAGATGCCAAACCCCAGATAGCACCTGTTGAAGAACCCCGAGCATGCTAAGAAAAACAGTAACAACCAATTTAAGTTCTTTAGGAAGCCTCTCAACGAGACCATCAGGGGGAACCCATCCTCTGCAGGCTAAAGGAATACGTCCAGTCATGGTGCGTGTTTTCGAATTAATGAAAAACCTGAGGACCAGCAGTTCCCAAGGGCAGCCCCCACGGTAATCCTTCTGCCAAACAGTTGAGTTGCCAACCAGTCAGTACTTTTTCCTAACGTGCTATAAATTAACGTTCCCTTTGAAATTTTGCATTCTTGTGTGTGTGTCCTGATCACTCCCAGGTGACAGGCTTTGAATCGATCTCTTCTTTCTCAGCAGCACCCGAGTGTAAAACCCCCTTTAGCCCCCGTAGCTCTCTCGTGCACGTTACAGATCGTTGTACAGAGGCCTGCACTCAGGATGCAGTTTGTACGGCCCCTGGTCCTCCAGCACACCATCTGGGGCGCACACCCAGGGGTCAGAGGTCACCCACTGCCACTTCCTCAGGTGTCCCTTCATAGTCTCCAGGAGGTCTGTGTAGCTCGGATCTGACGCCAGGTTGCGGGTTTCCAAAGGGTCCTGTTGGGTATCGAACAGCTCCCAACGCTCCCTGTAGTAGTATTCCCGCAGGGATTTCTCCCAGTGCGTCGGGAGACCAGACTCTGTCCTGTTCAACAGGTCCTGGAAGGTTGGCGAGAGGTAGAAATCTTGGTCGATGGGGAAAGGCATTTTGAAATGCATGTTGTGGATGAGCCGGTACTGATGGTGGTGCATGGCTCTCATCGGGTAATACATGGTGATCTCGTGGTGACTCTGACTGGCAAAGACAGTGGACCACGGCTGTTCAGCGTCAAGGGCAGGCAGCAGGGACCGGCCTGTCAGCTGTACAACCGGATCCTTCCCAAACAGGCTGTATGCTGGATAGGGGATGGAGAACCAGTCTAGAACAGTCGGAGTTATATCTACAGAGACAAAGGGGGAAGGGGGGGGGGTTGAAACGCACATATCATCACCCACCGGTCAATCTCCCTCCCTGCTCCTGAAGCATACTCTGAGTCGATCTAACTCTCCCTAGGCCCTAGTAGCTGGCTGGGAAGGAGTCACTCCTGACAGGGTCCCCCAATGTTACTCGGTGGGGGGAGGAAGACTCTGCTCCGAGAGCCTGCATGTTCCTGACTCCTGCTTGCCCTTGCTCTCGGTCCCCGCACCCCTGCTGGTACCTGCTTGCCCAGTCTCCAGGGCGATTGGGCTTCCTGCTCTGAACCAAGAGCTCCTTTGCCTCAGCATCCTGCTGGGAGGACCCCCCCCCCCCCCCCCCCCCCCCCCCATTCCTGGAGTGTCCCGGTTGCTGGGTCACCATGATCGGCCCCCTCACCTGGGAACCGGCACAGTGACCGGGCCTTCATCCACACCCTGTACTGTACCCCCAGCCTCCTGCCCCTCACCCCTTACACCCCCCCCCCCCCCCCCCACACCCCAACCCCCCACCACCACCACAAGGCACAGGGCCTGAAGTGGACGGACTCTCTCAGGCTGACACATAGCACGTACCCAGCAGGCTGACGTATGATTGGCTGACTTGACCCCAGCGCCCCGTGTGTTCCGGTGAATGCACCAACATCGGCTCGGCAATTCCTGCCCGGTACAGGTTGGTCCTTCCGTTCGGGAAGGGAATGCCGTTATCGGAGCTGTAGATCACCAGTGTGTTGTTGGCACGTCCAGCCTCTCTCAGCTCCTTCAGCACCAGCCCAATACCTGCAGACACAGATCAAGGGGAAGAGTAGTCAGAAACAGGCCCATCAGCCCATCAAATGTGTGCTGGCTCTTTGATGTTGCTAGTCTATCAGTGCCACCCTGTCCCTTGAGAGGTGGAGACCTCTGTTTTCCTTCATACACACATGCACATATACACTCAGACGCACATACAAGCACCACACATACACATACACTTACACTCAGATGCACATACATGCACCATACATACACAGACACATACACACACTTACACTCAGATGCACATACATGCACCACACATACAGACACATGCACATACACACGCACAGGTCATGCATGACACTGGGTCTCTCACACGCGTGCACACACACATGCACAAGGTGAAACAATAGCACGCATTCAGATGGGTACCTGTGGTGCTTGGGAGTATGAGGCCAAGTGCTGGAAATGGGATTAGAATAGTTAGGTGATTTTTTTTGCCCTGCACAGGCTCGATGGGCCGAAGGGTCTTTGTGTTTTGACCTTTATGACTGGGGTCAGGCCTGAACAATGTGATAACTCACAACCACAACTCACAACTCACATCGAGCAGCTGTAGCTCAATGGGATCCTGCTGTGCACTTGGGAATCTCCCCGGGGCCTGTCAAGATACTGCAAGGCCTCAGGACAAACAGGGGCCAGGAACCCATCAGGAAAAACAGGAAAAAACCACCAGGAAGTCATTAGAAGAAGCTCCAAATCTGAAGACCACAGGTTAGAGACTCAAGTCAGAGTCTTGGAGAGAAAATCAAGGCCATCAATCCCAGTTAGGTGCTGAGGGAGTGCTGCACTGTCAGAGGTGCTGGCTTCAGGATGAGCCATCAAACCCAGGCCCTGTCTGTCCATTTGAGTGAAAGTCTAAGATCCCTCCACATTATTAAAAGGGTGGCCTGCAAATAACAGCTTCACAAAACAAGATCATCTGCTTGTGGGCTGGGGCTGGTTGCTGCAATTCCCACATTACAACGGGTGACTGTACTTCAACCATACGAGATCGAGGCGCTATACAAAGGTAAGTTAAAGGTGCATAGAGCAAGGAGAATGCAATAATCATGGGTGGCTCCGATTTATGTGGAGACTGGGTAAATGTATTGGGGCACCAGTGATACGGAGAAAGAATTCCTGGGATATTTCTGGGATTGTTTTCTGTTGTGGAATCGGCTCGGGTAAAGGCTACTTTAAACCCAGCGCCATGGAATGAGGAAAAGCTAATTCATGACCTTGCTGTGAAAGTGCATTTCAGGAATAATGACCATAACATGAAAGGTTTCAAACTGAATGGTAAATTCTGCGTAGTTCACTCTGCATTTTAAATCCAAACTAGGACAATTACGAAGGTAGAGGATGAAGATGGTTGCAGTGGATTAGAAAAATACATCAGCAGGTTTGAAGGTAGTTAGGCAATAGTTCATATTTAAGAATTAACACTTGCTTTTCAAAGAAACATATTTTACTTTGAGCCAAAAATACCCGACAGGCAACATAAGAATGCGATGGCTAAAAAAGGAACTTAAGATCAAGAAAGGAGATGTACACAGTTGCCTAAAAATGTCGTAAGCCTGATGACTGGGAGAATTTTAGAATTCAGGAAAGGAGAACCAAGAAATTGATGTGAGTGTGTGTGAGAGAGAGAGAGAGAGAGAGAGAGAGAGAGAGAGAGAGAAAACAATACGAATTTAAAGTTAGCAGGAAACATACAAATGGATTGTAAAACCTTCTGTAAGTATATAAATAGAAAAAAGTAAAGCAGAGTGTGAATCCATAACAAAAGGAGACAGGAGGAGTTATAAACCAGAGAAATGATAGAGAAGCTAATTAAATAGTTTGTGCCTGTTATCACAGAGGAAGACGTAAGAAGTCACTCTGAAATAATTTAGATACAAGAGTCGAGGAAGATTGAGGAACAGAAACTAATTTGTAATAATAGAAGACATTAATATTTAAGAAACTAATGGAACTTAAAATTAACTAATCTCCAGAGTCCAGTGACTTTCACCCAACAGCCTGAAAGAGGTGGCCACAGAGAGAGTGGATGCATTTGTGATTAAATTTCTATTAGTTCTGTAATTGTGCCTGCAGATTGGGAGGTTGTAAATGTAACTCCACTGAGGCAAAGGAGGGAGTAAATGAGGAACTACAGAGCTGTTCGCCTGAGGTCTGTAATACAGAAAATACTAGAATCTGTTAAAAAGATTGGAGATTTTAAAAATAATTGTTTGACTGGATACAGTCAACAAGGATTAAGGAAGGGGAAATCATATTTGACGAACATGGAATTTTCAAAGATTATTATTTGTAGAGTCGATACTGAGGACCCAGTGGACGTGGGATACTTGGATTTCCAGTTTAAAAGTCCCCAGACAGGAAGTTAAACAGGATTACAGTGCATGGAGTTGAGGTCCAGGCAGTGACGGTGGTGTACTGGGATCTTACCTTGGTCTAGACGACTGATGGTGGTGTACTGGGCTGCCAGATCAATGCGGGAAGCTGGTGTGTCTGGTACAAAGGGGGGCACCTGAGGATGAGGGAACAACAATGGGGGAACAGGCGGGAGAAGCCAGAAAAGGGATAAAAATTAAATAGAATTCCATCCAGTGATTTCACAGCACAGTCACTCTCCCCATACCTGTCCAAGTTACAATGGCTGCTGTCTCCATCGGCTGATCCCACGGGAACTCATGACAGGAGTTTCGACATGTTCACGGTGTGCCTGTGATAACAGCCCCTCCACTGCCAGCAAAACCTCACTCCACTTCATTAATGAGGGAGTCACAATGCAGCAGTGTGGTCAGACAGAGTGCACCCCTTTACAGTGTCCTATCACCACTACCCCTCTGCATGGGACCCTGACTCCCACCAATCGTGGTCTGCCTCTCTCCTTGCTCAGTTGTCCAAGAGCACCAACTCCACACTGGGGGCTGGAAATTCAATGGGAACCAGTTTTGTCAGACAGCTCACCAACAACAGCTCATTCCACAGCCAGACACAAAGAACATAGAACATTCCAGCGCAGTATAGGCCCTTCGGCCCTCGATGTTGCACCGACCTGTGAAACCAATCTGAAGCCTATTTAACCAGGCTATTCCATTCTCATCCATATGCCTATCCAATGACCATTCAAATGCCTTTAAAGTTGGGTAGTCTACTACTGTTTCTCTGAGTAAAGAAACTACCTCTAACAGCTGTTCTATATCTACCTCCCTTCAATTTAAAGCTATGTCCCCTCGTGCTAGCCATCACCGTACAATGAAGAAGGCTCTCACTGTCCACTGATCTAACCCTCTAATTATCTTATACGCCTCAATTAAGTCACCTCACAACCTTCTCTCCAAAGAAAACACCCTCAACTCCCTCAGCCTTTCCTCATAAGACCTTCCCTCCATACTGGGCAACATCCTAGTAAATCTCCTCTGATCCCTTTCCAAAGCTTCCACATCCTTCTTATAATGCGGTGACCAGAACTGTACGCAATACTCTAACCGTGGCCACATCAGAGTTTTGTACAGCTGCAGCCTGACCTTGTGGCTCTGAAATTCGATAGAGGCACATAGGCCAGAAAGCCTCACTACAGCCTGCACTCATCCAGATGGCACACAGAGTCACACACACAGAGACAGGCACACAGTCTCTCTCTCACACTCACACACACACACGATAGAGACACAGGCATAGGCAGACAGAGAGGCACAGAGAAGCACACACTCAGACACACACACACACACACACACACACACACACACACACACACAGAGGCAGACATAGAGACACACACAGACAGATACATGTGTTTACCCACAACCGGCATTGTGGATCAACCCACAGCATGTGGACTGCAGTGGTTCAAGGACGCAGCTCACAACCACCTTCTCAAGGGCAAATAGGGATGGGCAATCAATGCTGGCCCAGCCAGCGTCACCCAAGTCCCACAAATGGATTAAAAAAAAACAACCCACAGTAAACAATGAATTGGGGTCAGGAACTGATGCTGAATTTCCCTTCCCAACCCCAACAAGAACAGTCAAGTTGAATAAATACCAAAAGAGCAGGCATCAAAAAGACACTCCTTGGTCTGCAGGCCCAATACACTATGACAAAGGTGTATCTCTGTCAGTGTGACAGTGTGATTGCATTGGTGCAAATGGGTGACACGATGGCTCAGTGGTTAGCACTGCTGTCTCCTGGGACCCTGGGGTTCAATTCCAGCCTCGGGTGTGACTGTCTGTGTGGAGTTTGCACATTCTCCCCGTGTCTGCGTGGGGATGCTCCGGTTTCCTCCCACAGTCATGGAGATGTGTGGTCATGATGTGGAGCAGCCAGTGTTGGACTGGGGTGGACAAAGTTAAAAATCACACAAACACCACAAAAATCACACACACTGAGCATGTGCAGATCAACTGGCTGAGGTCTTCTCAGACATCTTCAACCTCTCCCTGCAGTAGGCCACTGTCCCTGCCTGTTTCCAGAGGGCCAACTGCATGAAGGCTCATGCACCATGGCTCAATGACTACCACCCAGTGGCCCTAACTTCAGTGGTCATGAAGTGCTTTGAAAGGGCTGGTCATGGCATTAATCAACTCCAGCCTCCCTATTACTCTTGACCCACTCCAATTTGCCTATCGGACCAATAGATCCACGTCAGATGCCATATCACTTGCCCTTCACTCCTCCCTAGAACAGCTTCACACCAAGAACAGCTACATAAGAATCCTACTCATTGACTACAGTTCAGCCTTCACCACTACTATCCCCTCAAGACTGATTACCTAAGCTTAGTGATCTCAGACGAAGCCCAACTCTCTGCAACTGGATCCTTAGTGGCCTGTGAGTCAGGAAACTATCAGTGAAGATTGGGGTCAATATTTCATCCTCACTAACACTCAACACTGGAGCCCCCCAGGGGTACGTACGCAGCCCCCTCCTGTACTCACTGTATACCCATGACTGTGTCGCCAAATACCAGACTAATGCCATTTACAAGTTCACTGTTGACACCATCATAGTCGGTCGAATCTCAGATGGCAACAAAACAGACTACAGATGGGAGGTGGAAGAAGACCTGGAAAAAATGGTGCACTGAGAACAACCTAGCACTCAATGCTGGCAAAACCAAGGAACTCATTATTGACTTTCAGTGGGATGTTACTCATGTCCCCCTCAACACATTAACAGCAGAAAGGAGGAACGATTGGAGAGTGTCAAGCTCCTGAGAGTGGTCATCCACAACAAGCTTTCTTGGACTTTTCAGGTGGACACACTGGTTACAAAGGCCCAACAACGTCTCTTCTTCCTCAGGCAGCTGAGGAAAGTTGGCATGACGGTGAATACCCCTCGCCAACCTTTACAGGTGCACCATCGAGAGTATTCTGTCTGGATGTATCACCACCTGGTATGGCAACTTTACCATTCAAGGTCAGAGAGGGTTACAGAGAGTGGTGAACTTGGCCCGGACAATCATAAAGGCCAACGTCCCATCTACCAGGCCCGCTGTCAAGGAAAGGCCGCCAGTATTCTCAAAGATCCATCCCACCCTGGCAACGTTTTTCTACAACCTCTACCACTGGGCAGAAGGTACAGAAGACTGAACACACGCACCAGCCGGTTTCACAACAGTTTCTACCCGACTGTTGTTAGAATATGAATGGACTCACAAACTCTTAACTTTCGGGGTACCTGTGTTTTGGATTTTGAGCTGTTTGCCTATCATTTATTATCTATGCTACTTAACTCTGTGATCTGACCGTGTCTCGGTACATGTGACAACAAATTTAATTCAACCAGGTTATAGTCCAACAGGTTTATTTGGAAGCACTAGCTTTCAGAGCGCTGTTCCTTCATCAAGGTGTGTAGGTAGGTGGGTTAGCCACAGGAAATGCAGGATTACAGGGGTAGGGTGGTTCTGGATGGGATGCTCTTCAGAGGGTCAGTATGGACTCAATGGGCTGAATGGCCTGCTCCCACACTGTTTGAAGTCTATGACTGCGCCAGTGCTCTCACCTTGACCTGGTCCGGTGTGTATCGTTGCGGCTGCCAGTCCGGAATTCGGCCCATCCCACTCTCCCCATTGCCAAACTTCTCACAGAACGGCCCATACTCCGGGTGCGAATGGCCACAGCGGTGAGGATCATGGAAAGCCACATAGAGGAAGAACGGCCTGAGGAAGCAAAGAGAGAGAGAGAGATAAACCAACCGCCCTGGGTACCTGGGGGGGGGGGGGGGGGGGGGGGGGGGGGGGCTGCACACCCTGCGGGGGGTTGGGGGAGGGGGGTGTGTGAGGGGCTGCTCACCCTGGGGGTGGGGGGGAGGGGTGTGTGAGGGGCTGCTCACCCTGGGGGTGGGGGGAGGGGTGTGTGAGGGGGCTGCTCACCCTGGGGGGTGGGGGGAGGGGTGTGTGATGGGGCTGCTCACCCTGGGGGGCCGGGGGGAGGGGGTGTGAGGGGCTGCTCACCCTGGGGGTGGGGGGGAGGGGGTGTGTGAGGGGCTGCTCACCCTGGGGGTGGGGGGAGGGGGTGTGTGAGGGGGCTGCTCACCCTGGGGGGGTGGGGGGGAGGGGTGTGTGAGGGGCTGCTCACCCTGGGGGGCGGGGGGGAGGGGGTGTGAGGGGCTGCTCACCCTGGGGGGTGGGGGGAGGGGTGTGTGAGGGGCTGCTCACCCTGGGGGGGTGGGGGGAGGGGTGTGTGAGGGGCTGCTCACCCTGGGGGGGTGGGGGGAGGGGTGTGTGAGGGGCTGCTCACCCTGGGGGGGTGGGGGGAGGGGTGTGTGAGGGGCTGCTCACCCTGGGGGGGGCGGGGGGAGGGGGTGTGAGGGGCTGCTCACCCTGGGGGGTGGGGGGGGAGGGGTGTGTGAGGGGCTGCTCACCCTGGGGGGTGGGGGGGAGGGGGTGTGTGAGGGGGCTGCTCACCCTGGGGGGGCGGGGGGGAGGGGGTGTGAGGGGCTGCTCACCCTGGGGGGCGGGGGGGAGGGGGGTGTGAGGGGCTGCTCACCCTGGGGGGCGGGGGGGTGTGAGGGGCTGCTCACCCTGGGGGGGGCGGGGGGGGAGGGGTGTGTGAGGGGCTGCTCACCCTGGGGGGGCGGGGGGGAGGGGGTGTGAGGGGCTGCTCACCCTGGGGGGCGGGGGCGTGTGGAGCCAGCCATCTTGGGGAGGGGGTGTGTGGAGCCAGTCACCCTGGGGGGTGGGGGGGAGGGGGTGTGTGGTGCCAGTCACCCTGGTGGGGTGGGGGGAAGTGGGGGGGCAGGAGAGGTGTGTGGAGCCAGTCACCTGGTCACTCAGGCAGTGACCTCTGCCCAGGCATGAGTTTCACTGACACTGATCCCCCCCCCCCCCCCCGACTCCCCCACCTCTGGCTGTGACCTGGGCTGGTAGGGCTGGGGCTGGGGGATAGCCCGAGCAGTTTCGAGTTGCCCCACGCCCTACCTGTCGGCCGTGGTCTGC